>NC_056751.1:114149683-114302183 GCF_019279795.1 Protopterus annectens | reverse complement strand
CAGAGCTTTCCTGTTGTTGAGGAAAGGGTTTGTCTATGAGTTTTTATGGATCGACAGTCACTTTCTGCTGTTCCTTCGCTGGCCAGATAAGTTCCTTTTAGGGGAAAAACAGCCATATTTAAAAATATATATTGTTTAACTGTACTTTTCTGCTTAGGAAAGTTAGTTTTAAACTAGAAGTTTGTGTTTTAACAGACTATCATGAAACTTAACTATACTATTAAATGGGAGAACATTTTTTTCCTGTTGGTTTAAAAGTTGTTTAAAGTAGTTGAAAATCATTTTTTCTGTGGAGAAATTGTACCTATTTTGGTTCTGGGGCTGGCAAAGTGTATTAAAGTGATTTTTATTGTGCTTTTTGTGTACAAAAGTGACTTTTAACAGCTTTAAATTTTTACCAACTTATGATGCTTGTTTTCCCTTGGAAAGAAGTACCATTTTCAGCTTGACCATGGAACAAACTATCAGTCCCATGATTGGTCCTTCTTCCCACCACAAAAAGAAAAAGTTAAGCAAACAGCCCTTGCCACCACAGCAGGCTAGCAATTTGCCACAGGTGGATAACCAAAGCTGGTTCCTCAGATCACTCATCTCTTATCTCGTATCTCTCTGTTGTAACATCTACAGCCACTATGGACCAGGGGTTAGTTGCTTTCTCTGCAGTTGTTGGAGTACCCTCAGTGGTTAAGTGACAGTGAGTCTTGTCAGCCCTGGGAGAGGGAACAGAGAAGGCTCCCCTGTTTATTCATAATGTTGTGACTATCCCTGGGGAAACTGCTGCTGCCATTAACAACACTGTTGGCCCCATTTTTCCTGTCAAAAAGAAACAGAAAACTAAGCATACATCTACTCCTCCTCAAATTTCCCTAAACAGGAGTAGTTTACTAGATTTGGCTAAGGGGTTAATTCAGGCTATTGACCCTTCTTATAAGGTGGTTTCTGGTAAAAATAAAAAAGAGGGATGCCTCTTTTCCTGAAGAGATTCAAGAATCTGAATCTGAACAGGAAGCCCAAGAGACAAATGTAGGGTTTTCTCCTTGGATTTCTGATTCAGACTCAGAGGAGAACACAGTATCTGATTCTCTCTGTGGGGATTTCTCTTTCTCTGAGACTATTTGCAGAATGTGCCAGTGTTTCTGCGGCAGAACACTGAGGTTTATCGTCCCTCAGAAAATACTATGAGGTGTTACTGATGAAATTTCCAGAACCATCACCCATTCCACCAGTGCTGCCAGCTTTGGAGGATATGTATGTCGCTGCCTGTAATTTTCCTGCTATTCAGGATACTGCCCCTAAAATAGTTACTGTTTTGAGGAGGTTTGCTTGGTTGCATTCTCAGAACATCCAAGATGATATGAAAAATAATATTTTAATTTCTCCTCTGGATAGAGTTGATTTTGGGCCCCTATGCTGCAGAGGTTATCAAAAGTGTGATGAGATGCATAACCTTATTCATGGAATCTATAAGATTTTCAGCTCTCCTTTGCTAAATTTTCTAAGAAAATCTCTAACCCCTCATCCACTTTTGGCAAGAAGCAATCTCAGCCAAATGCTGAAAAAAAGATGCTTAAGAAGAAATGGCAAGGTATAACCAAAAATAATACAGGGACCCCCCCAAAACCAAGCAAAGTTCAACAAGTTAGAATGACTATTTAAGGGACCTTGCTTCACCTCCACCCCACCTTGGCAGTCCTTTTTCCTTCCAGAAATCTGAATTTCCACTTTTCTCTTTGGCAACAGATAGTTTTAGACAAATGGATTCTGAAGATCATTCATCAAAGTTACAGATGGCAGTAGGAGGAAATCCTTCCATTTCAGGGTTAATCCCTCATCCACCAGATCAGACTCCTCTATTTCACCTTGTCCTTCAATGCATGTTGACTCAGGGAGTGATAGAACCAGCTCCTCCTTCCGTGGCTGGGAAAGGCTTTTATTCAAGGATGTTTTGGTAACAAAGAAATAAAATGTTTGGAGACCAGTCCTGGATCTTTCTTTCCTAAACCAATTTGTGATAGTACCCACATTCAAAATGCTGTCACTTCACAATCTGTGAGCCCTTTTTACTCTTTTAAGTTTCATCACATCCCTATTCATTCAGACTTCAGAAGCTTCTTAAGATTCCATATGTCTGGATCACATTATGATTCTCTGACGTACCCTTTGGACTATCCACTGCACCACGTGTGTTCACAACATGTCTAGCTCCGGTTAGAGCTTATTGCAGGCTACAGGATATCCACATCTTTCCATATTTATATTACATACTTATCTTTGCAGTCTTTTTTCAAAGTGTCAGGAATCTCTCACTTGGGTGAGACATCTCTTACACAAGCTGGGATTCCAAAAGAACATTCAAAAGTCTTTTTTGAATTTTTCACACAGGATTGTGTTCCTGGGATGTCTGCTGGACACCTTAGTTCAAAGAACTTTTCTTCCATAGGAAAAAATAGATCTATGCCTAGATCAATTTGTAGACTTTTCCTGTCAGACTTTGGTCACTGTGAGGGAATACCTCAGGATTTTGGGTCTCATGGCATCTGTGATTCTTATGATACCTATGGAAAGACTCCACATGATTAAGAAGCACTGGAATTTGAAGTCTGTTTGGTATCAGTACCAACAAGAATTATCTTTTCAAATTGCAGTTCTGGGGTTTGTCAGTAGAGAAATCACCCAGTGGAGATAGCAAATATCCTTAAAATCAAGGTTGCCCTTCTCCCCTCCTTCCCCAAAGCAGTTAATCACTAGATCCCTCAGACATTGCTTTGGGAGCAGTTTAAAGAGAATTAAAAGTGCAACGTGTTTGGGACACCAAGGGCAGACACAGGCACATAAATATAAAGGATATTGCTCTGATCCAGGCACTCAACTCTCTGAATCATCTTTGGTCCCCTGGACCTCTTCAAGTTGTTACAGACAATGCCACAGTCATGTGGTACAGCAATAAGCAAGGGGGGAACCAGGTCTTACCCCCTTTGCTGAATAGACATGTTAGCTTGGGATACAGCTTCACAGCATAATCTCACTACACAGATATCCTACATCCTGTCAGAGCAAAACTGTGTGGCAGACAAGCTGAGGAGGACAAAGGCAGACTCTCACAAATGAAAACTAGATCAGGAGGTCTTCCAAGATTTGTTCCATTTGTGGGAAGTTCCTTAAGTAAATCTCTTTGCCTCCTCTCTGAACAATCAGCTGGCAAAATTCTGCTCCAGGACTCCATGCAAGAAGACCTGGAAGACAGATGTTTTTTTCTTTTGTTTGGACAAAAATTTCTTGTATGCCTTTCCACCATATCCACTAATATTTAGGTAGTTCTGAAGATTCAGAAGGCCTCCCTCAAAATCATTGTGTTGATTCCCTTCTAGTTCAGGAAACAGTGGTTCTTCTTTCTTTTAGAAATGGCCAGAGAAAATTGCCACAAGATTCCTCACAGAATGGATCTACTCACACAAGAACAGGGGCATTTGATACACCCCAACCTCAATCAACTTCAACTGAATGCCTGGATGATAGAGTCTTAATTCCATTTAGGCACCTGTTTACTGAGGATGCGCAGCAGGTGCTGATAGAGGCAAGAAATCCTGTTACTAGAAAATCATATATTTGTAAATGGAAAAGGTTTTCTAGTTGGTGCCAGCAACATACGCAACACCCATTCAAGGCTAATGTTCCTCTGTTTTTACAATATTTATATGAGTTACTATCCTTTGGCCTTTCTTACTCCTCCATCAAGGTTGATATATCGGCTATTTAAGGATGTCTGACCATGGATCCTCTTCTTTCAAGACATTTTCATGTCAAAATACTTATCTTCCTTGGAATCTTATTTTTTATATTACAGAAGCTATGACTTGATCCATTTGAACCAGCTCATCTGGCAGACTTAAGGTTCTTAACTGTTTCACTGATTACTCTGACCTCTGCAAGAAGAGTATCTGAGTTGCAAGCTCTTATGGTGAGTCAACCCTATCTCATTTTCCACAGACACAGTTTCTTGTAGAACTAATCCTTTTACACCTAAAGCAGCATCCAAATTTACTTTAAGCCAAACTATCCATACCCCCGATTTCTTTTCTGAATTTAAAAATGAGGGACATATGCCATACCTTGGATCTCCAGAGACAACTCAGATTCTACCTTGACAGAGCAAAATATTTCAGATCTGTGGGTCAATTGTTCTTTTCTTGTAAAGGTAAGAAGAACTAACAACATATGTCATAATAGACTATTGTTAAATGGTTGTCTCGGGTTATTCCCAGTTTGCTGTTCTCACCACAGCAAAACTATTCCAGGCAAGGTTAAGGCCTACTCTGCAAGGGCCTTGGCTTCATCTGTGGCTTTTTGGTGAGGTTTTGATTCTAGAACTATTCTAGAAATGGCAATCTGGTCCTCTATACATACTTTTACAAAGCACTACTAGCTTGATTCCTTTTATATGTCTAGATCAGGCTTTGATAGGATTGTTGTCCATAGGCTCCTAGAATCTTCTCCTTCCACCTCCCAAATATAGTAGTTAAGGTAATTGACCCATATAGTTAAAGTTACTGCACCAGTGATCAATATGATGACCGTAGTGCAGTTGTGTAAGTAAACTTACCATAACAGTAGATGTTCAAATGATAACTGCTGCAGTAGCCACTTTCCTCTCTTCAACCTCTTTTGTGTTTTTATTTTTATTTTTACACACACACACACACACACATATATATATATATATATATATATATATATATATATATATATATATATATATACATGGATTCACTTCATAACACTGAAAATGAGAAAACTTCATAATATAGAAGACCAAAACACTGAAACTTCAAAACACTGAAACTCAAAACACTGAAAACACATATCATACATATACTGAGTTTAAACAACATAAATCATAGCACTTTCCACCAAGTGTAAGCAGAGGGGCAAGCCCCATCCCCACCCCCACCCCCTGCTACTTAAATATATCAACTCCAAGATTGCACTTAGTGTAGTGAAGTGCAATCTTGGAGTTGATATATATGAATGAAGGAATTTACTAATTGGAGTAGGCATGAGTGACTTTGATGAAGCCAAATTTGTCAGGTAACAAACTAATACATTTCTCAATATCTATGCAGATAAAGTCTGATATGATGCATTTCATGGCTCTGTGAATTAAACTAATTAGGCCAATGGTATTTTGCAAAAATTGAAACAGGCCATTAAAATGACTGGTTATCACATTTCAATAACATACCCAATAAAGAGGTTTAGGCTGAAAATATTTAAGATAGGTTCTCATATGGCTTAACTCATTCCCTCCAGTACAGCCATTTGGAGTGTGTACCTTTAACTCCCAGTGGGTGTGGCTTCAGCATTTAAAAATATAGTTATTATCTTAGAGTTCTAACAAACAGTCATTGACAGAGGTCATATAGCAATACAGTTGTGTTTGCCGTCATGTATGCTTCAAGATAAAATATCCTCATACCTTGTATGTAGCATGGTTTTGGAATTGTTAATGCAAATATGAACAGGCAATATTTGACGCCTAGAGGCGCAGTAGGTGGTAACTGCAGAAATGCCTGGAGATGTCATTCGGCTGTATTTTAACTGATATTAGGGATTAGACATCCAGGAATATTATCAGGGCTCATGGACATAGTACTTTTGGCATGGTAATCACCTGATCAATGGTAATCCTTGTAGGAAGTTGGGACTCAGGGATCTGTAGAATTTCTATAATGTGCTGGTGTGAAATAAGCACTAAATTTATCTGCTAATATGTTGGCAATATCCTTTGGGTTGAAGTGGGTATTGACACTTTGGATAAGCTAAGAACATTGTTGGGTGCTGTTTCTTATATTCCTGACAGAACTGAAGAGCGATTTGCAATTATTCTTGGTTTCAGCTGCTATTTGCAGTTTGCATTTCCTTTTGTCCTTCCCAATGGTGTTTTTAGCTCTCTACTTCTTTTTTTGATGGGGACCTTTAGGTGGGCTTGTATGTGTTTAGTGTTTTTTTTTCTTTTATTGTGGCTTGTTTACATGGGTAGATCACCAAAGTAGTATATTTTTAAACCTCCTATTATATTTGATACTCATAGGAATTGCTTGGTCAATACATCTTAGTAAATTTGGCTAAAACTCTGAAGTACAGGGGTAGCTGATACTGCTGCATGGGGGACGGTGAACTGAAATGGAATTCTGGATACTTATTATGGAATTTTAAAAAGGTCTGTTTGTTTAAAATCCTTAAACTTAGAAGAGTTCAGTAAGGAGGTGTTTGTGATTTAACAGACAAGATTACTGTTTTGTGATCAGATTTAGTCAGTGGTGTGGATGCAATAAATACATTGTAGAAGGGGACTATGCTTGTCAGGACAAGATCCAGAACACTAGGACCCTTGGTGGATACGTTGTTCTAGAGGGTTTGCTTTTAGTGGGTTAGGGAACCACTGGACATGCTTTCCATTAGTGATGTACGCATGTTTTCCAATTAATAGTTAATAACTGAGATCCAACATCATAAAAGTATTGTGACTTATGGGAATTCAACTAGCACATTTAGAAATTGTTATAGTCATTAGGGGACAGGGGAGTTGTTCTACAGCAGGATTTAAAGTAGTAATTTAGCTTGGTTAAAGTGCTTTCAACTTAAATAAGTTCTGTTTAAGAGTCACAGGGAATCTGCTGGGAGACAATGGGGTCTCTGACAAATACTGGCACTCCCCCACAGCTTCCTGTGGGTCTGAAAGTGTAATAGGGGAGGAACCCTGGTATAGACGGAGTATTACCTATGCAGTGAATCTATGGCTCTTTTACTACACGGATATGGATATGTTCAGGTTACAGGAGTGCCTTCAGATCAAGCAGCTTATTATTTAGACTTCTGATACAGAGTACAGTGACCTTTATATGGTCAGTATTGGATCTAGTGAAGCATTTGTTGCTACAATGGGATGTCTAGGAGATGGACTTTTCCCTAAAAAAAGGCATTGTGGGGAAGAAAAGCATTGGCTAGCATGCAGAACCCATGAAATGAAAGGTGCAGCCCATCCCTAGTGAAGCCTGTCAATCATCTTGTCCCAGGCTAGCATATACTAGGCCCCATGGAATAACACTAGGTACTCAGTTATTAAAGCCAATTATCTTTTCTTTCAATCTGGACATCATTCTGGGTTATGATAAAATTCCCAGCTTTGGACACATGCATAACTACACCCATCATGTTTCTCTATATGTTTCTCAGGATTGAATGCCTAAAATTATTCAGACATATATGACCTACTGCTAGTTTATAGCTGTTTTTATCTGATTTGAGGGATTTTAGAGCCCTCATCATGCCACAGATCCTGGCACCAGAAAGACAACTGACTGTCAGCTTTTTTTTATTCATCTTTCTGAAAGTAGAATTATGCTTAACAATGGAGTTATGAAGTCATTTCCATTTCCAGGCTTAGTGGAATTAGATGGTTTAGGCCCTGCAACTCTGTGATTCCTTGAAATACATGACATTATATTATATAGGTTGGGTGATAGTGGTGGTTCTGCGGTATTAGTCTGAGGGTGATACTTTTTTCCTCATTCCTGGAGGCTTAGGGAGTTATTTATTAACAACCTCAGGTTATGTAGGTAAAATGCATATACAGGGGTATGAACATACTTGCATGAAGCTTACTGATTATTTGGGCGAGAGGCTGGTGTCCATGTTGCATACATACCTTTTATATGTTGTATCATGCTCATCTAATAGCAGCTTGTAATCAGTATTAGGTAGTTTCTACATGGCCTAATAATAACAAGAGCCAGAAGGATGTCTAAAAGAGATAAAAGTAGACCGAGCCTCCATATTATCCAGATAAGTTGAACAGGTGAAGGCTATAAAAAGTTTGTAATTAGGGTAAGTTTTAATTCATTTAACTGATACCTTACATGTTAAGGTAGGTTTAAGTTAATTTTGCTGATACCTTAATTCACTATCAGCAACAGCAAGGCATACAATTTACAGATACCTTAATGCACTAGTAGTCAAAACAGTGTCTAAAGTATGAATATACAAGTAGGATCACTGATCAGTTAGGACCATCACATGAAGAGAAAGTAGTGATATCACAGTATAATGTCTGGAAGATCTAATAGGATACAGTAGTAGGTATCCCCAAGTGAAAAGTTAACATTAAAAACAGTGTAATTGGTGTACATCATACTATTAAAGTACAAAGAAATAGCAAAAACAGTTGCTACTCAGCAATCTGTCAAGAGGATTAAGAGGGTGTTGGCTAAGATGCCACACAATATTTACTTCAAGGGAATGATAGTCATGGATGCCACACAGTATTACATCAATATGATCGTAGGCACGGGTACCACACAATATTGGATCAATGTAATGGTAGGCATTGGTGTCACACAAAATTGCATCAATGTGATTGTATGTGTGGGTTTCACACAATATTACATCAATGTGATGGTAGGCATGGAAACCATACAATATATTACATCAGTATGATCTTAGGCATGGGTGCCACACAAAATGATATCAATGTGATGGTAGACAAGGGTGCCAAACAATATTACATCAATATGATCATAGATATGGATGCCACACAATATTACATGAATGTGATCTTAGTCATGGGTGTCACACAGTATTGCATCAATGGCATGGTAAGCATGGGTGCCACACAATATTACATCAATGTGATGGTAGGTATGGGTGCCACACAATATTACATCAATATGACCGTAGCATGGATGTCACACAGTGTTACATCAATGTGATGGTAGGCATAGGTGCCACACTATATTGCATCAATGTGATGGTAAATTTACTAGGTGCTGCACAATATTACATCAATGTGATGGTAGATATGGGTGCCACACAATATTACATCAATGTGATGGTAGACATGAGTGCCACACAATATTACATTAATATGATCGTAGCATGGATGCCACACAATATTACATCAATGTGATGGTAGATGCCACACAATATTACATCAATGTGATGGTAGATATAGGTGCCACGCAATATTACATCAATGTGATGGTGGATATAGGTGCTACACAATATTACATCAATGTGATGGTAGACATGGGTGCCACATAACATTACATTAATATGATCATAGCATGGATGCCACACAGTATTACATCAGTGTGATGGTAGGCATGGGTGCCACACAATATTACATCAATGTGATAGTAGATATAGGTGACACACAATATTACATCAGGTCCACTTTGTAATGTCAAGATTTCACAATCTGAACGCTCTGAATACTGATGCTTAGAACTTTGAAATTACGGAATGTTGAAAACTGTCAATGGAGATTGCCATACAGTACAGTACAGAATGGGAACTTTATCATTCTCTTCACTGTAGTGTAATCTCAGAGTTGGTATATTTAAGTTGCAGGGGGTGTGGGGGTGCGGGGGCTTGACCCCTGCAAAAACATGATTCCTGATGTTTTGCTGTTTTAGGATTTTTTTTCCGAGATTCTGCAATCTTGAAGTTCTGAGCATTGGTATTCAGAGCTTCAAGATTGTGAAATCTCGACATTATGAAGTGGACCCTATTACATCAATGTGATGGTAGGTACGGGTGCCACACAGTATTACATCAATGTGATGGTAGGCATGGGTGCCACATAATATTGCATCAGTGTGATCATAGCATGGATGCCACCCAGTATTGCATTAATATGATTGTAACATGGATGCCACACATTATTACATCAATGTGGTGATAGGCATGGGTGCCCCATAATATTACATCAGTGTGATGGTAGACATGGGTGCCACACAATATTACATCAATTTGATTGTACCATGGATGTTACACAATAGGGATCATAGGCATGAGTGTCACACACTATTGCACCAATATGATGGTAGGCATGGGTGCCATACAGAGTGAAGCAATAACTTGTAAGGTAGTTTGGAAAATAGGTTTACACTGCTTAGGAAGCAACAGGTACAATGCAAAAGTACACCAATAAATTCAGAGTACCTGCACTCTAGCAACAGCAAATGGCAATTATACAAAGTTACTACACACATACTCTGCAACTGGACCATGCAGACAAGGACAGCACTAGACGAGATAGCACCTCCTGTAGTAACTGTACATGACTAGGTGGAAACCAAAATGATTTCAGGGAGTATTAGGTACAGGATTAATAAACTAAAATAGAAAATAAATGGCTTGCTATGATGTAGGTGTAGTTTACTACTTGCTATGATATAGGTGTAGTTTAGTATTTGCTATGATGCAGGTATAGTTTACTACTTGCTATGATGTAGGTGTGGTTTACTACTTGCTATGATGTAGGTGTAGTTTAGTACTTGCTATGATGCAGGTGTAGTTTACTACTTGCTATGATGTAGGTGTAGTTTACAACTTGCTATGATGCATGTGTAGTTTACTACTTGCTATTATGTAGGTGTAGTTTAATAATTGCTATGATGCAGATGTAGTTTACTACTTGCTATGATGTAGGTGTAGTTTAGTACTTGCTATGATGCAGGTGTAGTTTACTACTTGCTATGATGTAGGTGTAGTTTACTAATTGCTATGATGAAGGTGCAGTTTACTACTTGCTATGATGCAGGTGTAGTTTACTACTTGCTATCATATAGGTGTAGTTTACTACTTGCTATGATGCAGGCAAAGTTTACTACTTGCTATGATGTAGGTGTGGTTTACTACTTGCTATGATGCAGATGTAGTTCACTACTTGCTATGATGTAAGTGTAGTTTACTAATTGCTATGATGTAGGCGTAGTTTAGTACATGCTATGATGCAGGTGTAGTTTATTACTTGCTATCATATAGGTATAGTTTACTACTTGCTATGATGCAGGTGTAGTTTACTACTTGCTATCATATAGGTGTAGTTTACTACTTGCTATGATGCAGGCATAGTTTACTACTTGCTATGATGTAGGTGTAGTTTACTACTTGCTATGATGCAGGTGTAGTTTATTACTCGCTAGCATATAGGTGTAGTTTAGTACTTGCTATGATGCAGGTGTAGTTTAGCACTTGCTATGATGTAGGTGTAGTTTACTAATTGCTATGATGTAGGTGTAGTTTTGCACTTGCTATGATGCAGGTGTAGTTTACTACTTGCTATGATGTAGGTGTAGTATAATACCTTCTATGATGCAGGTGTAGTTTACTACTTGCTATCATATAGATGTAGTTTACTACTTGCTATGATGCATGCGTAGTTTACTACTTTCTATGATGCAGGTGTAGTTTACTACTTGCTATGATTCAGGTGTAGTTTACTACTTGCTATGGTGTAGGTGTAGTTTAATAATTGCTATGATGCAGATGCAGTTTACTACTTGCTATGATATATGTGTAGTTTAGTACTTGCTATGATGCAGGTGTAGTTTATTTCTTGCTATGATGTAGGTGTAGTTTACTAATTGCTATGATGAAGGTGTAGTTTACTACTTGCTATGATGCAGGCGTAGTTTCCTACTTGCTATCATATAGGTGTAGTTTACTACTTGCTATGATACAGGTGTAGTTTATTACTTGCTATCATATAGGTGTAGTTTACTACTTACTATGATGCAGGTGTAGTTTACTACTTGCTATGTTGTAGGTGTAGCTTACTACTTGCTATGATGCAGATGTAGTTTACTACTTGCTATGATGCAGGTGTAGTTTACTAATTGCTATGATGTAGGTGTAGTTTAGTAAATGCTACGATGCAGGTGTAGTTTATTACTTGCTATCATATAGATGTAGTTTACTACTTGCTATAATGCAGGTGTAGTTTACTACTTGCTATCATATAGGTGTAGTTTATTACTTGCTATGATGCAGGCATAGTTTACTACTTGCTATGATGTAGGTGTAGTTTACTACTTGCTATGATGCAGGTGTAGTTTATTACTTGCTATCGTATAGGTGTAGTTTAGTATTTGCTATGATGCAGGAGTAGTTTACTACTTGCTATGATGTAGGTGTAGTTTATTACTTCCTATGATACAGGTGTAGTTTATTACTTGCCATCATATAGGTGTAGTTTAGTACTTGCTATGATGCAGGTGTAGTTTACTACTTGCTATGATGTAGGTGTAGTTTACTAATTGCTATGAAGTAGGTGTAGTTTAGTACTTGCTATGATGTAGGTGTAGTATACTACTTGCTATGCTGCAGGTGTAGTTTACTACTTGCTATCATATAGATGTAGTTTACTACTTGCTATGATGCATGTGTAGTTTACTACTTTCTATGATGCAGGTGTAGTTTACTACTTGCTATAATGCAGGTGTAGTTTACTACTTGCTATGATGTAGGTGTAGTTTAATAATTGCTTTGATGCAGATGTAGTTTACTACTTGATATGATGTAGGTGTAGTTTAGTACTTGCTATGATGCAGGTGTAGTTTACTACTTGCTATGATGTAGGTGTAGTTTACTTATTGCTATGATGAAGGTGTAGTTTAGTAAATGCTGCGATGCAGGTGTAGTTTATTACTTGCTATCATATAGGTGTAGTTTAGTATTTGCTATGATGCAGGTGTAGTTTACTACTTGCTATGATGTAGGTGTAGTTTATTACTTCCTATGATGCAGGTGTAGTTTATTACTTGCTAGCATATAGGTGTAGTTTAGTACTTGCTATGATGCAGGTGTAGTTTACTACTTGCTATGATGTAGGTGTAGTTTACTAATTGTAATGATGTAGGTGTAGTTTAGTACTTGCTATGATGCAGGTGTAGTTTACTACTAGCCTTGAAGTAGGTGTAGTATACTACTTGCTATGCTGCAGGTGTAGTTTACTACTTGCTATCATATAGATGTAGTTTACTACTTGCTATGATGCATGTGTAGTTTACTACTTTCTATGATGCAGGTGTAGTTTACTATGTGCTATGATGCAGGTGTAGTTTACTACTTGCTATGATGTAGGTGTAGTTTAATAATTGCTAAGATGCAGATGTAGTTTACTACTTGCTATGATGTAGGTGTAGTTTACTACTTGCTATGATGTAGGTGTAGTTTACTTATTGCTATGATGAAGGTGTAGTTTACTACTTGCTATGATGCAGGTGTAGTTTACTACTTGCTATCATATAGGTGTAGTTTACTACTTGCTATGATGCAGGTGTAGTTTACTACTTGCTATGATGTAGGTGTAGTTTACTACTTGCTATGATGCAGGTGTAGTTTATTACTTGCTATCATATAGGTGTAGTTTACTACTTAATATGATGCAGGTGTAGTTTACTACCTGTTATGATGTAGGTGTAGTTTACTAATTGCTATGATGTAGGTGTAGTTTAGTACTTGCTATGATGCAAGTGTAGTTTACTGCTTGCTATGATGTAGGTGTAGTTTACTGATTGCTGTGATATAGGTGTAGTTTAGTACATGCTATGATGCAGGTGTAGTTTATTACTTGCTATCATATAGGTGTAGTTTACTACTTGCTATGATGCAGGTGTAGTTTACTACTTGCTATCATATAGGTGTAGTTTACTACTTGCTATGATGCAGGTGTAGTTTATTACTTGCTATCATATAGGTGTAGTTTAGTATTTGCTATGATGCAGGTGTGGTTTACTACTTGCTATGATGTAGGTGTAGTTTACTAATTGCTATGATGTAGGTGTAGTTTAGTACTTGCTATGATGTAGGTGTAGTTTACTACTTGCTATGATGTAGGTGTATTATACTACTTGCTATGCTGCAGGTGTAGTTTACTACTTGCTATCATAGAGATGTAGTTTACTACTTGCTATGATGCATGTGTAGTTTACTACTTTCTATGATGCAGGTGTAATTTACTACTTGCTATCATGCAGGTGTAGTTTACTACTTGCTATGATGTAGGTGTAGTTTAATAATTGCTATGACGGAGATGTAGTTTACTACTTGCTATGATGTAGGTGTAGTTTAGTACTTGCAATGATGCAGGTGTAGTTTACTACATGCTATGATGTAGGTGTAGTTTACTTATTGCTATGATGAAGGTGTAGTTTACTACTTGCTATGATGTAGGTGTAGTTTACTACTTGCTATCATATAGGTGTAGTTTACTACTTGCTATGATGCAGGCTTAGTTTACTACTTGCTATGATGCAGTTGTAGTTTATTACTTGCTATGATGTAGGTGTAGTTTACTAATTGCTACGATGTAGGTGTAGTTTAGTACATGCTGTGATGCAGGTGTAGTTTATTACTTGCTATCATATAGGTATCGTTTACTACTTGCTATGATGCAGGTGTAGTTTACTACTTGCTATCATATAGGTGTAGTTTAGTATTTGCTATGATGCAGGTGTGGTTTACTACTTGCTATGATGTAGGTGTAGTTTACTAATTGCTATGATGTAGGTGTAGTTTAGTACTTGCTATGATGTAGGTGTAGTTTACTACTTGCTATGATGCAGGTGTAGTTTACTACTTGCTATCATAGAGATGTAGTTTACTACTTGCTATGATGCATGTGTAGTTTACTACTTTCTATGATGCAGGTGTAATTTACTACTTGCTATGATGCAGGTGTAGTTTACTACTTGCTATGATGTAGGTGTAGTTTAATAATTGCTATGACGGAGATGTAGTTTACTACTTGCTATGATGTAGGTGTAGTTTAGTACTTGCAATGATGCAGGTGTAGTTTACTACATGCTATGATGTAGGTGTAGTTTACTTATTGCTATGATGAAGGTGTAGTTTACTACTTGCTATGATGTAGGTGTAGTTTACCACTTGCTATCATATAGGTGTAGTTTACTACTTGCTATGATGCAGGCGTAGTTTACTACTTGCTATGATGCAGTTGTAGTTTATTGCTTGCTATGATGTAGGTGTAGTTTACTAATTGCTACGATGTAGGTGTAGTTTAGTACATGCTATGATGCAGGTGTAGTTTATTACTTGCTATCATATAGGTATCGTTTACTACTTGCTATGATGCAGGCATAGTTTACTACTTGCTATGATGTAGGTGTAGTTTACTACTTGCTATGATGCAGGTATAGTTTATTACTTGCTATCATATAGGTGTAGTTTAGTATTTGCTATGATGCAGGTGTAGTTTACTACTTGCTATGATGTAGGTGTAGTTTACTATTCCCTATGATGCAGGTGTAGTTTATTACTTGCTATCATATAGGTGTAATTTAGTACTTGCTATGATGCAGGTGGAGTTTACTACTTGCTATGATGTAGATGTAGTTTACTAATTGCTATGATGTAGGTGTAGTTTCGCACTTGCTATGATGCAGGTGTTGTTTACTACTTGCTATGATGTAGGTGTAGTATAATACTTGCTATGATGCAGGTGTAGTTTACTACTTGCTATGATGAAGGTGTAGTTTACTACTTGCTATGATGCAGGTGTAGTTTACTACTTGCTATCATATAGGTGTAGTTTACTACTTGCTATGATGCAGGCGTAGTTTACTACTTGCTTTGATGTAGGTGTAGTTTACTACTTGCTATGATACAGGTGTAGTTTATTACTTGCTATCATATAGGTGTAGTTTACTACTTACTATGATGCAGGTGTAGTTTACTACTTGCTATGATGCAGGTGTAGTTTACTAATTGCTATGATGTAGGTGTAGTTTAGCACTTGCTATGATGCAGGTGTAGTTTACTACTTGCTATGATGTAGGTGTAGTATAATACTTGCTATGATACAGGTGTAGTTTACTACTTGCTATCATATAGATGTAGTTTACTACTTGCTATGATGCATGCGTAGTTTACTACTTTCTATGATGCAGGTGTAGTTTACTACTTGCTATGATTCAGGTGTAGTTTACTACTTGCTATGATGTAGGTGTAGTTTAATAATTGCTATGATGCAGATGTAGTTTACTACTTGCTATGATGTAGGTGCAGTATAGTACTTGCTATGATGCAGGTGTAGTTTACTTCTTGCTATGATGTAGGTGTAGTTTACTAATTGCTATGATGAAGGTGTAGTTTACTACTTGCTATCATGTAGGTGTAGTTTACTACTTGCTATGATGCAGGCATAGTTTACTACTTGCTATGATGTAGGTGTAGTTTACTACTTGCTATGATACAGGTGTAGTTTATTACTTGCTATCATATAGGTGTAGTTTACTACTTACTATGATGCAGGTGTAGTTTAGTACTTGCTATGATGTAGGTGTAGCTTACTACTTGCTATGATGCAGATGTAGTTTACTACTTGCTATAATGCAGGTGTAGTTTACTAATTGCTATGATGTAGGTGTAGTTTAGTAAATGCTACGATGCAGGTGTAGTTTATTACTTGCTATCATATAGGTGTAGTTTAGTACTTGCTATGATGCAGGTGTAGTTTACTACTTGCCATGATGTAGGTGTAGTTTACTAATTGCTATGATGTAGGTGTAGTTTAGTACTTGCTATGATGCAGGTGTAGTTTACTACTTGCTATGATGTAGGTGTAGTATACTACTTGCTATGCTGCAGGTGTAGTTTACTACTTGCTATCATATAGATGTAGTTTACTACTTGCTATGATGCAGGTGTAGTTTACTACTTGCTATCATATAGGTGTAGTTTACTACTTGCTATGATGCAGGTGTAGTTTACTACTTGCTATCATATAGGTGTAGTTTACTACTTGCTATGATGCAAGCGTAGTTTACTACTTGCCATGATGTAGGTGTAGTTTACTACTTGCTATGATGCAGGTGTAGTTTATTACTTGCTATCATATAGGTATAGTTTACTACTTACTATGATGCAGGTGTAGTTTACTACCTGCTATCATGTAGGTGTAGCTTACTACTTGCTATGATGCAGATGTAGTTTACTACTTGCTATAATGCAGGTGTAGTTTACTAATTGCTATGATGTAGGTGTAGTTTAGTAAATGCTACGATGCAGGTGTAGTTTATTACTTGCTTTCATATAGGTGTAGTTTACTACTTGCTAGGATGCAGGTGTAGTTTACTACTTGCTATCATATAGGTGTAGTTTACTACTTGCTATGATGCAGGCATAGTTTACTACTTGCTATGATGTAGGTGTAGTTTACTACTTGCTATGATGCAGGTGTAGTTTATTACTTGCTATCATATAGGTGTAGTTTAGTACTTGCTATGATGCAGATGTAGTTTACTACTTGCTATGATGTAGGTGTAGTTTATTACTTCCTATGATGCAGGTGTAGTTTATTACTTGCTATCATATAGGTGTAGTTTAGTACTTGCTATGATGCAGGTGTAGTTTACTACTTGCCATGATGTAGGTGTAGTTTACTAATTGCTATGATGTAGGTGTAGTTTAGTACTTGCTATGATGCAGGTGTAGTTTACTACTTGCTATGATGTAGGTGTAATATACTACTTGCTATGCTGCAGGTGTAGTTTACTACTTGCTATCATATAGATGTAGTTTACTACTTGCTATGATGCAGGTGTAGTTTACTACTTGCTATGATGTAGGTGTAGTTTAATAATTGCTATGATGCAGATGTAGTTTACTACTTGCTATGATGTAGGTGTAGTTTAGTACTTGCTATGATGCAGGTGTAGTTTACTACTTGCTGTGATGTAGGTGTAGTTTACTTATTGCTATGATGAAGGTGTAGTTTACTACTTGCTATGATGCAGGTGTAGTTTACTACTTGCTATCATATAGGTGTAGTTTACTACTTGCTATGATGCAGGCGTAGTTTACTACTTGCCATGATGTAGGTGTAGTTTACTACTTGCTATGATGCAGGTGTAGTTTATTACTTGCTATCATATAGGTGTAGTTTACTACTTACTATGATGCAGGTGTAGTTTACTACCTGCTATGATGTAGGTTTAGTTTACTAATTGCTATGATGTAGGTGTAGTTTAGTACTTGCTATGATGCAGGTGTAGTTTACTGCTTGCTATGATGTAGGTGTAGTTTACTGATTGCTATGATGTAGGTGTAGTTTAGTACATGCTATGATGCAGGTGTAGTTTATTACTTGCTATCATATAGTTGTAGTTTACTACTTGCTATGATGCAGGTGTAGTTTACTACTTGCTATCATATAGGTGTAGTTTACTACTTGCTATGACGCAGGCATAGTTTACTACTTGCTATTATGTAGGTGTAGTTTACTACTTGCTATGATGCAGGTGTAGTTTATTACTTGTTATCATATAAGTGCAGTTTAGTATTTGCTATGATGCAGGTGTAGTTTACTACTTGCTATGATGTAGGTGTAGTTTACTAATTGCTATGATGTAGGTGTAGTTTAGTACTTGCTATAATGCAGGTGTAGTCTAGTACTTGCTATGATGTAGGTGTAGTTTACTACTTGCTATGCTGCAGGTGTAGTTTACTAGTTGCTATCATATGGATGTAGTTTACTACTTGCTATGATGCATGTGTAGTTTACTACTTTCTATGATGCAGGTGTAGTTTACTACTTGCTATGATGCAGGTGTAGTTTACTACTTGCTATGATGTAGGTGTAGTTTAATAATTGCTATGATGCAGATGTAGTTTACTACTTGCTATGATGTAGGTGTAGTTTAGTACTTGCTATGATGCAGGTGTAGTTTACTACTTGCTATGATGTAGGTGTAGTTTACTTATTGCTATGATCAAGGTGTAGTTTACTACTTGCTATGATGCAGGTGTAGTTTACTACTTGCTATCATATAGGTGTAGTTTACTACTTGCTATGATGCAGGGCGTAGTTTACTACTTGCTATGGTGTAGGTGTAGTTTACTACTTGCTATGATGCAGGTGTAGTTTATTACTTGCTATCATATAGGTATAGTTTACTACTTACTATGATGCAGGTGTAGTTTACTACCTGCTATGATGTAGGTGTAGTTTACTAATTGTTATGATGTAGGTGTAGTTTAGTACTTGCTATGATGCAGGTGTAGTTTACTGCTTGCTATGATGTAGGTGTAGTTTACTGATTGCTATGATGTAGGTGTAGTTTAGTACATGCTATGATGCAGGTGTAGTTTATTACTTGCTATCATATAGGTGTTGTTTACTACTTGCTATGATGCAGATGTAGTTTACTACTTGCTATCATATAGGTGTAGTTTACTACTTACTATGATGCAGGCATAGTTTACTACTTGCTATGATGTAGGTGTAGTTTACTACTTGCTATGATGCAGGTGTAGTTTATTACTTGCTATCATATAGGTGTAGTTTGGTATTTGCTATGATGCAGGTGTAGTTTACTACTTGCTATGATGTAGGTGTAGTTTACTAATTGCTATGATGTAGGTGTAGTTTAGTACTTGCTATGATGCAGGTGTAGTTTACTGCTTGCTATGATGTAGGTGTAGTTTACTACTTGCTATGATGCAGGTGTAGTTTTCTACTTGCTATGATGTAGGTGTAGTTTACTAATTGCTATGATGTAGGTGTTATTTACTACTTGCTATGATGCAGGCATAGTTTACTACTTCCTATGATGTAGGTGTAGTTTATTACGTGCTATCATATAGATGTAGTTTAGTACTTGCTATGATGCAAGTGTAGTTTACTACTTGCTATGATGTAGGTGTAGTTTACTAATTGCTATGATGTAGGTGTAGTTTAGTACTTGCTATGATGCAGGTGTAGTTTACTGCTTGCTATGATGTAGGTCTAGTTTACTACTTGCTATGATGCAGGTGAAGTTTACTACTTGCTATCATATAGATGTAGTTTACTACTTGCTATGATGCACACGTGGTTTACTACTTTCTATGATGCAGGTGTAGTTTACTACTTGCTATGATGCAGGTGTAGTTTACTACTTGCTATGATGCGGGTGTAGTTACTACTTGCTATGATGTAGGTGTAGTTTACTACTTGCAGTGTTCAACAGCATGATGCTGGAAATAGTGCAGCTTATCCCCCTTGTAATGGACCCTTCTTTGCATTCAGTTGGATGGTTCAAAGTCACAAGCAGGAGCAGACCATTTCTATTTAAAGTATATCATAAGAACACATTATAGCTCAAAAGCTTGCACTGGCTAATTGAAACAAGCTCTGTTATGGTGTCCAACAACAAGAAAGTCAGAATAAAGACAAGTGTACTCTCTTCTCACCACAGTAAATCTAGCTTCTTGTGTTCTAGTTGAAAGATTAAGAAAGCACAGTTTAAATCAGCTCAAACATAATTAAAATTGTGTAAAAAGACTTATCCAATTTGTTAAAGACTTTGTTTCGCAGTCGATCTGAGGCCACAAACATTTTCATTGCATAATTTTGTCGCCTATTACGCAATGCAGATGGTTATTTTATTATTTTTTTTCACTGCTGTGCTTTTACTAGTACAACAGCTGAAACTGGTTATTTGGAATTGTTGCATTATCCCAGTTATCAAATAACTAAATAATAGCTACAAAGTCAGAAACTATGCAAACAGAATATTTTCCAAAACTATAAAAGCCCAAAGTACCATAACAATTGTCTAACCTAATGATCATAGTGTGTGTTTTGTTGTTGTGTATTTATTCCTGGTGGGTCTGGGCAAACTAAAGAAATGGTCTCATGAAAAAAAAAAAACATGTATGAATTTATAAAAAAAATATAACCCACTGCCTAACTTTAGACTAATGGTGTAAACAAACGTTTCTAACAATATGCCTTAGTCATGATTGAAAACTTCCATTTTGTCACTTTATTTCAGTCTTTATGGTATTCCACATGTGGTCCTATACTTTCCTTCATTATAGTGTTCAATATAATATGTCAGTCATAATCGTTTACAAATGTGCTGTAGCTCCAATAATATTTCTAATCTCGCCCATGCTGGGATACTTCCCTTGTATCATTTCCTTGGTCGTTACTAAAACAATAGGTGCTGTTAGTAAGTAGCATGACCAAAAGCCAGGTCAGCAAAAAAATGCATTGACTAATATAATCTTATATAGTAATAGCAATATTTTCCATGAAGTCATCATACAATGGCATACACTCTTCTGGGTAGCAGCATCCACTGCATTTACTTACTTGTTGGCATAAAGCTATTTGGATATTTGTGTTGCTTTCTAATGATCCACATGTATTTCAAATTAAAATAGTTTAGTACTTTATTTTAAAATACTAGTCTCTAAAAAATAATGTCATGACAATAGTGCTAAATAATTCCCAGAAATGTCAGTTTTCCAGCAATAATTAAACATAAGGATAGTCTAACCTGAATTATATTTCAGATGAATTAAAAGTTTGCATGCCTAGTACACTGAACATACAAGAGGGGATTATTTCTACAGTTATTCTTAAACACAAACCTCAAGAGATTTCAGGAAAATAAATATGATTGCCTCCAAACTGCAGAGTCTGAAAGTCTGCTTAATTCATTATCTGAAGAAAATATTACAGTCACGTTGATTTGAAAACTGTGTGACACATCCCTTACTGACCTCTGTGACTGAGGTCTGCATGTGATTTTCTGCTGGTTACTGCTAATCAGTCAGCTATGAAACATCAGCAGTGTTATGACCCAGCACTCCCTGTGCTGAAATGCACTGCAGTCTGATGCAATTGTTTACTCTCACTGACAATACGGACATTTCTTAGAAACGTAAGTGCTGTCACTGGTACTGGAAGCTGCAGTACTGTATGTATGTATTGTAAAGCCAAAGTATAACAGTCACTGCGGAGGATGACAAGTGTCCCAGTGAATTGGAATTTGCTGAATCTTTAAATGAGCCTTTTGAAGAAAGAAGTATTTTAGTCTTGAACAATGATCTGATTGTGCAGTCTTTCTTGCTTTCGTGTACATATTGTACAGTATTAGCAAAACAAAGGGCCTTGATGTGACCATTGCAAAGCGATGCTGTATCACAATAAATCATATTGACCATATGATGTAGGGAGTAGTTTATGCAGAATTTTTGAATTTGTCTGAAGATGGATAAAGGAAAGTGTGCACATTCTCATTAAATATCAAGGCTGCATTGTTTAGGGGACGCCAAATACTTGATCAACTATAATAAGTGATTTAACATCTTCACATAACTGTAGTAAGTTTGAATGACTGCATATATTATACTTTTTACATCCCCTGTGCAATGTGCCTTTCTTTAATCACTAGAGAGTGAAATGTCATACCCCTCATCTTAATATTCATACCTTAATTTACAGTAAATGGGGTGAATTAATCAGCAGACTAAAGATGTGAGAAATGAGAAACCTACACATTTCTTGTGCCACATACTGCTCTGTCACTACTTCATCATTTTTAAAGCATGCAGTAAGACAACATGGAACAGTATAAATTATAGTAATTTGTAATATCTTGGACTGAAACTGCTGTTTGACTTCTCTACACATCAACAGTTGATTATATCATACTGAAATGATTAGCAACCACATATTTTACACTTTTAAAGTGAAATTTTAGATATAGTCAACAACTGCCTGGCAGTCAAAACAGAAACAATGAGCAATCCCAGACATTTGAACATTAAGAACCCATCATGTGACCAAGAAGTAGAATGGTGCCACATCATTTCTGTAATCATTACATAGTATAATACTATAAATTGCCAAAATACACAGAAACAAAAATAATTACAAATCACCATAAAATGTTTCAGCAACATCATTATTGCATATAGCAGTAAAAATAAACTCACATAGTGCATGACATCAAAGTGTAATGACTCAAAAAACAAAAACAAATGAAAACATTGTAACTCCTTTAGGTTTTAAAGGATTGCACATTCACATTCTTAACACACTTGCTATATTGACCTCACCTATAAATAAATGCCTACATACATACATACATACATACATTGGAATTTTGTTCATTAGAGGCTCATTTTCTTCACTGGAAGTACCCTAGCCCTATCATCTTTCAGTTTCAGTACTGGCTCCTAGCCTGTCAAACAAGGCACAAAAGTATGTGTAATATTAACCAGTGTAGCAGCAAGGATCTTCCAGCCACCTATAGGGATATAGCAGGCATAGGTCTCATGTATCCTACTCCAGGTCCTCAACATCATGCTGCAGCATGAAGGCAAGTTTATGTGGTTCCTCAGGACTACAGAGGAAAGAACCCTCAGAATGCACATGTTTTACAGAATAGCCCATTTCTCTAAGGTCCTGAGAGTCATAGATTGCACACACGCTATTAGTAAGGCTCTTCCTGGCCCACAAGGACAAAAATACAGCAACAAGAAAAGCTTCCACTCCCTGGGCTGCAACATAGTGTTTAATATCCAGAGCATTATATATAATGTGCCCATGTGCTACCCAGACATTTATCTTCAGTCGCATATGTGGCATGTCTTAACTGTGCCAATAATGCATTTGAGGTAGGATTTCCCATAGAGCCATCCATTTGTTAGGTGGACACATAGGTGGGTTACGCAACACACTGCACACAGTTACCATCAAAGAAGGGAGCACTACATATAGTGGTATGACTGAACTCTGTTGTAGGGTATGATGAATACGTTCTGGAGCTGTGGATAACGACCCCCATATGCAACCCCCCCAGACCATAGCAGAGATGGCATACAACACAATCCATGCTGAAACATGGAATGTTGTGAATCGTGTTTGGACAATTCAATGGACACTTTGACTGTCATGACATGTCAGGTGAGTGCTGCAGTACCCTTCTGAACCTTGCAGCTAAATGTTCAAAATGTATGTCATGTTGTATAATATGCCACTGTGAAAGCAGCCACTACATCAAGGAAGCATCCAGCAGGACCTACCATCAGACTGGGATCATCAGCAGAAGTGCATGGTATAAAGCCTGGAGATTAACACAGAGCAGTGGCACACTGGTGGGTGTAGTACACTGCAGCAGTGGCAAAGAGGTAATATCTAGTCTGTGACACAGACAACACAGAATAAAATTATGTGTGTGTTATAATGCCCAGGTTATGCAATGTGGTGTATGGACTGGACACACTGGGTGTCAGACATAACTATACATACACATGTTAGGGGGTGGACAGGGCACAGTTATCATCACTTGTACATGTTGGACAAAACATTGACAGCAACACTACCATATGGGGTAGTAGGGTCATAGAGAGTAAATTTGTTAGCCACTTATTCTGGTAGCAGGTTGCAGGAAGTCAGAAATCATATACTCCAGTGCTGAGGTTAAGCTGCCTTTTCATGACCATTAGCAATGTCCACTGAGGTGACTTGCAGACTTGAGGCATAATGCAGTCCAAGGCAGAGTAGGCATAGAAATACAGGATCATGTGCATGAACTGTGATGAGATGTTATCCATGACCTAGACTAGGGTCACCAGCACACATGGCACTCCATGTGCCTACTGGGGATATTGAAAGAGTAGAACTATTTGACCCTTCATAATTATCCTGGTGAGGCATCCCAGGTCTCAAGCCAGGAGAGCATCATTGCCTACAACCATGATACAAACAAAGGCCATAGGTGGCGATAGCTGACAGTGATACCATCTATTAATGATTGCAGTATTCTCAGTAAAGTCAGCTTGTGCCTGGTCACCTTGCACCTGAACTCTCCCATGGCTATGGACTGCATAGTCTGCAGATGCAGGCTGGAGGGTAGTTGCCATGTGTAACAGTGAAGCACCCATGGAGGCAACATTTGCTTCCAGTGACATGAGCAGCATTGTCTGCTCCCTTTTCTCCAAACTCTATGTCACCGTGCAAGTATTCACCATCTTCACAATGCTGTTGGAAGTAATTGTCTGCTCCTGGATCACTGGCCTGTACATCTGCTGATTTATGATGACTGTTATACTCAGATTAAGGACAGACCTGGATTCATGGAGGTGCCACAAACCCCACTGCTTCACCCTAGTGCAAATTATGTGCATGTTTGATGCAGTGCAAATATCCGATGTTAGGTGGGCCAGGGACATATGGGGAGCTCAGGAGAGGATCACAAATGCAGGACATTTGCTGCCATTCACTGAGGATGTTGTTGGCTCAGCCTGTACCTCCACAGAAACCTTGGCCATGATGGATGTCAGTGAGTACTCCCACAGTAATATTTCAGACTGTGCCACTAGGTCATCAGACTGTGCCATGTATACATTGCAATCAACAACAGCCACAGGTGACCTGTCAGCATCATGCATGTACTGATCTACTGTGCTGGACCTTGTATTAGTGGAATCTGGGAAAGCATAAACACAATACAACTTTGTCAGCACTCACACATATACCTATACCCCCATGGCATACATAATGATAGACAAGGCAATATAGTCATTTTGCATAAAGATATACATACTTTGACTTGCAGATTGTTGCAGTTGCAGCCCAGAGGCACTATGGTTTGCACCATACCATAAAGATATGTAACAAATACTATTAACTTGGTGCATCCACTACTAATGCTCAGAAGGTCATTGCCAAAACAGTTCCCACATTCAGGCCACCTCTGGGTGTGAATGTCTACTCCCCAAGCCTGACAGAATCAGTAACTCTTCCATCTCTATGAGCTGCGTCTGCGTTCATGGTCCATCCACTGTGGTGGACATGGCCTTAAGAATGCCCCATACCTTGGCCTTTTCATTCATTATCAAACTGGTTACAATTTGCAGCACCTGTTGCAAAGCTCTATTATGGCTGCCCACAGCAGTCATGTCCTGCACTACCCCCTTCCACATCTTCTCTTGATAAAGCTTAGCCATGGCACCATTGACCAGAATGCACATGTCATGTGTCTGGAGAGCCTGAAGTAACACCTCTGTCACCTTGCTGCTGAACTTTCAAATGGTTACCTCTCTTGGAGGTCCAAACAAATCCTGGACATTTGTGGGTTGCACATTTCAGTCAGTGGGTGTGTACAGCATGCTGTGAAAGTAATCTAACAATAGTAACTGCTTTCTTCTCACATTCTACAGGTGTTTAGCAGGTCCCTCTAGTGCTCCATAAAATCCCCTTGTGTACACACTGTAGCAATTACCATAGCTTCTATACACCCTTCCTGCATCTGGCTATTAGCCCTATTTAGTACTAGGCACAGACTGTTACACTCCCCTTACTCTACATCACCATGCCTATGTTGACCCTATGTATGGGGTCAACATGTCACTTATGGTATCTCCCTCCTTATATGTCTGGTGCCTATGGTGTGTTACCCATCACAGCTGGACAAGACAATGCCATGTCATTTTGCTGTGATCTCACTCAAACTTACCCCGTGACATTTGTCTTACTGTTACTGCCATCCATGATACTTGTTGGCTACAGTGTGGGGGGCAGAATTGTAATTAGGTGGGTTAAACAGAGTGGCTACACCTGGTGCAAGCTGTTAGGGAGGGGAGCAGTCAACAGTTGCTAATATAGTGTGAGTGTAGTACTGGCCTTTATTTAAAAAGCTGTAGGCAACATTGTTGTTTCTTAAAAGAATGATCTTGCACTGGAACTTGTATTTAGTATGTCAGCATATTATTAACTGAAGCATGAAGCCTGCTACAGTCACAGGTAATAGTAATTTTGTTTTTGTCCTCAACTTCAGGAAAACTTTTTTTTTCCTGTCTGGTTCTCAGCTATGGGTTAAGGGGATTTCCCAGGGTGCCAGGTGTCCTAGCTATGGGTTCTGGTAAGAGAACATTACAAAGTGGGTTTCTTCCTTCACAATTTGTATCCCCAAATGCATACAGTTACTGTGTAACAATGAGTATTCCACAGTTTTTCATCTTTCAGTGCGCTTGGTCAAAATAATGCCAATGTTTTATAGTATGCTAATAAGGGTCTCTTAGTATAGCTAACACCACTGTTTTGGAATCATTGCTGGAACACAATGCCTTACCAGCACTGGTCAAAACTACCCATGTTCCCTTTGCCTCATATAGCAGAGGGGAAAAGCCTCAGCTGACCCATGTTCAACAAGTACCACTGGTGCTGGAGGGACTAGTGGGGAAGGATGGGAATGAAAGGCCGATGCTGACTCAGCAATCCTGGGAGGTAGGATGCTGCCTGTGCATGCTGTAGTAACAGCATTAAGAGCCTGACAAGCTCTGCATTGCAAATCTTATATCACTTGGTTGGAAGGTTGCATGCACCTCCTGACGGCAGTCATTGCAGACCCTGTAAGGCTACCATTGAGTTGTTGGGGTAAGTGTACACTCTTTTGCAGAGGAATGACCCTGCAGCAGTGTCCTCAATCTCCACACTGGTCCAGGATGTATTTGAAGTTGAGCCTGAGGAAGGCTAAGCTGGGTCTAGTAGACCCAGTGAATGAGGAGAGGAGCTGGTGGAAGCTGATGCTTAGCTGCAGAGACTTAAGGCAGAAAATTAAAGCACTACTCATGCTGAGAACAGTGCTACTATACAGCTTATGTAGACCCATAACAGTACCAACATTTGATAGTCCTCTATTACAGTGCTATACAGCATGTTACATAATATCTGAATATGCATCTGTACCCATGGAGCTTCATTGTGTGACTGGACATGGTTTCTTCATATGCTGTGAACTATAGACCTCCAACATGGTGTGTCAAGGAGAGAAATATATTCTTCTTCTAGCTGCAGTGGGTCTTTTGTTGAGTATCTGCTTGGGAAATATGATGTCCCTTGTGCATGGTAAATGTCTGGCACAAGCTTGTCAGGATAGTGAGTGAGTCCACTGGCATCATTCATTCTGGTCAGCTGTATTAGCACTGGTATAGTGACCTGCAGTGACACCACCATGACCTGCTTAGGCAATTAGAGGAAGAGGTTGGGGGGGGCACATGCCCTGTAAGCAGTTTTTCTCTTACCTCTCTGATTCCTGGTGTACCTATGTACTGAGTTGTGCATATTTTCTTTTACCAGATCTAAAAGAGAGAAAGCTCAACATGGCAAGATATTCCAGGAGGCTGAGGTGATTCCCGCAGTTGCAGGGTGTAAATGCCATGTATGCTAGTCCACTGTAAAAATATTACCTATATGTGTACAATATGCTTGTATTAATGGGTTCTCTGTGTTTTTCCTTCCCCAAGTCCACTTGTGATAAATGTGATGGAGTAGTAATACTTACTTTAATCAGTGTCAGCAAATATCTATGTCTCTGAGTCATCAAGATTCAGCAGGTCTGTCTCACTGTAAGGGTACAGAGGTCATGCCACTGAAGGTGTCCTAGAAGGATTGTTGGTGGCCTTTGTGGATAATGTAGGTTCCCGTTCTGATAGTTGTCTGGAGGTGTCTGCCATAATTTCCTGGCATCAATTATGGAGGCTGGTGTCTTCAGAGGTGTGCTGACAACTTAATGTGTGTCCCAGCACTGTGCTGCAACATCTGGCATGACTTCTTGAGTTGTGCATTAAGTGGTCCCAAACTATAAGGCCACCAGAGGTGCAGTCTACCCAAGACATCAGCCATTGGAGGTGACTGATGGATACTCATGTTGCTGTCTGGGACAGCATGGCATCTGTCCATGGACCCTGCCCTATTCTTATCCAGATGCTCCCTTTGTTTATGTCTTTCATATACCTTGTTCATTACCCATTCTTCCACATCGTCAATTGTCCACCCCCTGCCTGTCTGTGGCCACCCACAAGTGTCCTTCTCCTTTTGTGTGTATATCACCCGTCTGTCTTTGTCCACATTTTATGTTTGTCTGATTGTGTTACCTTCCCTTTCCTTCTCCCTCTGTCCCTTCCACAACCATTCCTCGCTATCTTCCCTATCTATGATTCTTTTTTATAAATTGTAAATGGAGCATGGTTCCACAAAAATATTGCCCTTTCACCTTCACACCAGTCATACCTTATGGTTATGCCTGTGTGTTTTCCTCTACATGCTATTGTCTAGTTTCCTACTTTCCTATTTCCCCATCTTCCACCTCATTTATGTGATGACCTGGGATGACACATTGCTCTGCAGACTCTCATTGAGCTATGGGCATGTCTGTGAGAGGTGGCTATGCATACTTCATTACATGCATGAGTAAGCATGATGATAGGGCATGATAGGATAGGATGATAGGATGATGAGCATAGGGTGGCGTAGTGGTGCAGCGGTTAATGCTGTCACCTCACAGCAAGAGGTTCTCTGGTTCAATTCTCAGCTGGGGTGCCTTCTGTGTGGAGTTTGCATGTTCTCCCTGCATTTGTGTGGGTTTCCTCCGGGTACTCCGGTTTCCTCCCACATTCTAAAGGCATGCTTCTGAAGCATTTCTCCCCGGGCCTCTGCTGAAAACAGGATCTGTGGAACCTAGTTGGACTTTCCCAGTCAACAAATGTTAAATAAATAAATAAATTCTGTCATACTAGCATGCAGTAGTGGTGATGACAAGCACATCGATCACATTCTCTTCTGTAGCACTGCACATCCACTGGGATTGCCTTGTGCTGCTCTTCCACATAACTTTGCAGCTACATTTTACTATACAGTCCTGCTCTCAGGATGTTGGTGATAAGCCAGCCCTTCTACATATCTGGCTAGATGTGCTCCGTACTGGTACAAAGACAACAAGAACCAATAACATCAAAAACTCTGTCTGAAGCATTATGAATGAATTTTAAAATGAAAGGGTGATTGCTTCATTATGTAATAGGAGGGTATTTAAACAAGTGTTTTTAATTGTGTCGATAGTTCTGATGAAGTTGTTGTAACTGAGACGAAAGTGCTTAACTTTGTGGATTATTCTTGTGAATTTTTATTTTTATTTTCATTAAAGTCTCATTTATTTGGATTTGAACTGGTTGCTGCTTGCTGCTTTTTTAACATTGCTGCCTCATACAGAGTTTTTGGTGTTATAGATGTGCTCCGTCTTGCACTACAGGATACATGGTGGTGCAGCGGTAGCATTGTTGCCTCACAGCAAGAGGTTCTCCCGTTCGATTCTCAGCTAGTGTGTGGGGAGTGCCTTCTGTGTGGAGTCTGCATGACCTCCCCATGGGTCGATTGGCGTTCTGAAAGACATGTGTGAATGGGCGTGCCTTCGTTGAAGGTTAGGCATCGAGCTGGCAACTTGGCACAGTGAAAATCTACTGCCAATCATTAGCGGACCAGAGTTCCGTTGTCGCGACCCCTAACCGGGAAAAGCCGAAAGATGACAACATCTGTGAATCCCACTGTGTGTGTGTGGGGGGGGGTGAGATGTGTCATCTAGTATTTAATTTAACAAAGATGACTTAGTAACAATGTAGTAGATATTCTGTAACTAAAGTGGATTCCAATGAGCATGACATTTTTCATATTTGAGTTTAGCCAATTGCTGACTGTCAAATATTTGAAAAAAGTTCCTGCACTGGAGGTGTATAAAAATCCTGACTACAGCCCAAGTGCACTGAGTTTGATTAGCAGTTTGGATGCTTCGTGGTGTATGCTGTGAATGTGCTACACTTTCTTGGGGAGGGTCCCAGTTGGCTTATACCACTGCCCCCAACACAACCTATGCCAGAGGGCAGTATCACTGTTAAAAGCACAGGGTTGACATGGACCTGGCCCCCCAAGTCAGTAATGGTTGCCCTTGGTGATTGAGCAAAGGAGGATATGTGAACTGATAGAGGGAGCTAGGCAGTCCCTATGGCACACCTCTCACCTGTCCTGAATTTTACATAACACCCCTGACTTTGCCTCATATCTTTGCCCTGTTCCACATCACATTTTGGATTTTCTGGTAAATGACTATTAATACAGTCAGTCAAAAATGCCAGACATTAGAATTTCATGCTTCTTAATTGTTCAGAAAAGTCATGTTGATGTGAAGACTGTTGTTCTATTCACTTTTAAGTGAATTGAGATAACATTCCAAGATGTTCCCTGATTTTGAGCATTTGCCCCCCCCCCCCATTATTTTTGGCTTTGTCCAGTAGTGTAGAGCAAACAAGTTATGAGGTATGCCCTGTGGTGACATAGATGCCCACATTACCTAATACCACCCAAGGGAAAGTGTTAGGCCATTCATCAAAAATACTGTCTTTGCCATGAAGCTAGTAAGAGTATGAAATGCCCCAATGACTGCCTGGATGACACCCCCCCAGATGACTCTCACCCATGGAGATCTGAGGGAGGGAATTCCACCACCACTAGGGAATGAATGAGTTTGTTTCCTATAGAGAGTGGCTTGTTGGCTTGTTGACTGGCAAGGCTGAGTAGAAAAAAATTACATAAAAAAAAACATCTATAGGTTTACTATAAAAATGACAAACACAGATTCTATGCAGACAGGAAATCAAATGGCAGATGCCTGATTCCTGTATTGCTGACCATTACATGATCAATAGTTCATATCAGCGAATTCTACTGTGCATTTGCTGATATGAACTCGAAGTAATGAATAGAGATCACTGTACAGTGCGGATTGAGACATTCATCCCTTTCCTCACTGTAGTGCGATCTCAGAGTTGGAATATATAGTTAGCAGGGGGGTGTGTGGGGAGCAGCAAAAATGTGATGTGAAGTGTAGGAGTTACACTGACCTGAGCTCTTGTATGGATATCACATTTGATATTCAGCGAAAATGTTGAATCTGCTAAATTTGTCAGATTCAACATTTTCACCTGATTTATATTATGATATTCAATGTGCCCGTTCAATGTTTTGCATGTTTTTTGTATATATATATATATATATATATATATATATATATATATATATATATATATATATATATATATATATATATATATATATATATATATATATATAGGTTTACCTTCAAAATGTTGAATGCTAAATGGTTGAAAATGAATTAGTTGAATGCACTATATTGAATGATTAAAATGTTGAAATAAAATTAGTCTAAACTCACAACGTTGAAATTATGGAATTTGCCCATTTCTGCACTGCAGTGCGCTATCGGAGTTGATATATTCAAGTAAGGGGGTGGAGGGCACAGCCCCCTCATGGGGGGTACAGGTGATCTCATTGCTTTTTCAATTAAATGATTTTAGACATTTTGATCATTCAATGTTTTGGATTTAGATGTTATTTTTCAACCAAATGAACATTAGACATTATGGCATTTGACATTATGAAGGTAAACCATATATATATATATATATATATATATATATATATATATATATATATATATATATGTGTGTGTGTGTGTGGGTGTGTGTGTGTGTGTGTGTGTGTGTGTGTGTGTGTGTATGTAAACAAAAGTGATTATAATGGTGGAGTGTATTGCCTTGACACTATAATTTTGAGGTTTAAATATTCATTTGCAATGAAAATTAATTTGTAGCAATCCCTGTTTCAAAAGTATGGTTGAGAAAGATGAACATTCAAATGAATGTATTTCAATTTATAACAAGAAGAAGTACATCATACCAGCAAACAAAGTGAATTTATAATAGCATTCATTAGAATATGGGTCTATTTTCTGCAGTAAAGGTGTAGTTTATTACTATGAGAAGCTCATGGCATTGGGTAGAAACATACTTAACCCATTTGGCACCATTAGATCGATGCCCAGGAAACCGATGGCTATTCACCAGGTTGCATTCCATCGAACTATGGCAGCCTGGTCAAGGTCATGTATATTCAGTATGTCAGTATGTGAGGAGTAACACTGGCCAGCTAATTAGCATGGACGTTTGTGGTCACACCCTTACATAGCACACAAAAAAATGACATGGCATGCTGTTCTTATTGTGTGAGCACTGGCATGGAAGGTTTCTAATAGCTTCATGATCCTTAACTGTGTTAGCAGTTTTTTCTCTGTGGAATGCAAAAGTAAAATACATTTTGCCATTTTATGCAAGGGTCATTGACCCTCCCCGACAAGCTCAGTGTGCTTTGCAGGTACTCTTGCGACTGCATGTAGGTGACTGATCATTGCTGCAATGAGATAAATGTGTGAATCAGGCACATTGATTAGCTGGTGTCTCAATAGCATGACTGATGTGCTAGAAGCTTTAAAACTGGATGATACAGTCTCCCATGCTTGCCACAGGCTTCACTGCACTGCAGAAGACTGCAAAGAATCAATAAAACATTGCAAAAGAATGAGGCAGCTTTTATTTGGAAAAATTGGGTCTATTGGCAAAGGGTTGATAATGCATATGACAGCTCTTACTGAAGATTATCCTGAAATATGCATTATTGATTGTTTATGCTGTTGTTTAAAGATACATCCACTGCACTGGAGGTTGTTAGATTGGCAGTGTGTATACTATAATGCCGAGATAAATAGAAAAATTCTTTGAGTCATAGCACAGTGCATTTATTAATGATATGTATGTTAATGTGATCCATGCATATGTGTAGGCCAAGCACAGAAGTCTTCGATCTCTACTGATGTGACAGTTTTCTAAGGGCATGTACAACTTTTTAGCTACTATATCAGTTGCTACTCTATTTCTTGTATAATGCTTTGCAGGTGTGGGAGGTTGTGTGATACAGATTTTAGTAACTGAAACCCCTGGAGCTTGGTACATTCTCCTGCAAGTCAGTGGGAATGGATTAGTAATGTTTTTTGTGTGCTTGTCAATGACAGATGATGGGATAAGGGAAAGGCCTGACAGAAGCAAAGTAAATGCTGTGAAACTTAAGTGACACACATGTAGACACTAAATAGTTGATTCTGTACCTCCAAAACCCACTATCTACAACAGAAGCTAAAGCAAAGAATATGCTGCAATAGTGTAGTACTTCTTGGTAGGGTATACTTTAATATATGTAGTTGTGATGTACACTAAAGTATGTATGGAATAATACATGGCCGTGCATATTCTTATTTGCTGTGATACGTATGTTAAGAAGGTATATTCTCCAGGTGGCATGTGTGGCAGTTATGATAGTCAATTATGGAGTACTGTGAGATGCCATTACATGTCATTCCCATGCATGTTCTACTTTTTTGGGGGGAATCTGGTATCATTTAAGAGAACAGGATGAATGAATACAGGAGACATTAAGCCATTGACATAAGTGCTATCAAAATTTGGGCTACCTATTTGGGGCAATGAGAAGTAAACTACCATTAGCAGAAATGGAAGAATTCCTGGTATCTCTGTATGGGGGGGGGGTCCAGACAGTTTCCCAGTCTATGGTGGAGTCCTGGATATTGTTGCAGAGATAAGCTGTCCAACAAGAATACCTTCTGGTGATGACCTAGGCAGATTTTGCTTAACAAGGACAAGTATCTACCACTGCAGGTAAATATTTGGTATAATGTAGCTTACAACCATGATAACGTTTTTGCAGGAACATCAGGTTACCAGGTGCAGAGGCTACCAGTACAAGGTATGTTACCTATTAATTTCTTGTGCCACTATATTAAGTAGTATTTTTTCATTCACTGGGCTTTAGGTATTGGGGAATGGTCTTACTTAGTTTGGATGCCTTGTTTTGGTGTTTACACAATGTTATCAGGGTCACCCACTGGGCATAAACAGCTGACTGATATAAAGGAACTATCCAGCTCTGAGGATGATGCCAGTCAAATCCCAGTATGGTCAAATGTCATGGCATAGGTACTGGATATGGGCAATGTGATATCCACACCCCCACACCATTCCATGGACTGAACTTCTGTGTTTGTGCAAGCCACCCCACAAATCCAGGAAGACAGACAAAGACAGGAAGATGCAGACAGATCTGCCAGAGTATGGATGCTCTCACCTGTGGTACACTCCCCATTGGCTGTTGCAAGCTCCACTAAGCAAGAAGAAGACATGGGTAGATGTTGTGCTGGTAGCCAAGTACACCACAGGTACTATGCACCACCTAGACTAAGTGTGTCCATTGCTGCAACTCAGCATTTGTGCATTTGTATTGACAGGACAGGCTGGCATCAATACAGGTCTTACTGATAGTACTACGTGGCCTGTGTGATGAACTCCAAGAGTGCAGGAGCCACATGTGCAGCATCATAAACATGTGCAGCATCATAAATGTGCAGCATCACAGACATGTACAGCATCACTGATATGTGGCTCAGGGAGTTTGCACACAACAGGTGTTCCTATGTGGCCAGACATTATAGCCAACACACTTTCCATGGCCTGTCCACCTTATTCTCCATTGGGGAGGTCTACCTTGAAAGAGGGAGACCACAGTTAGGTGCTTGTACTGCCACCAATTCCACTGCACCTTCCAGTACTGTGGGAACTATATTGCAATGTAGACATTCATTAAGGTACTGTGTCCACCCATAGAGTTGGCACTTATTTGCAGTCACAGAACACTCCATCATCTCAGCAGGGTATGGATCCTGCCTATCACCCTCCCTGTGGACAGGAACATCCTTGGTCTGTACAGCACCTTCTCCATGACCAGTTCACCCTATTCTCCTAACCCAGCAACACATCTGATACACACATTACAAAATATTTTTAAACATACTGTCATACATGCACACATGTCACTGATGACACTTCACATTGTGGTTATCCCCACCTGTGCATGTGATGAAAACTGTGCCCTGCCCTCTGCACTTTGTTACTTGAATAGCTTATGACTACTGTATGGTGTGGCCAGTATATGTATGGCATAGCATAATTTAGGTTAAGGTTTGTATGTATCATTTTTATTGTTATTTATTATATTTTATTCAAGGGGCGGCAGCGGTGGTGCAGCGGTTAGTGTTGCCACCTCACAGCAAGAGGTTCTCCAGTTCAATTCCCGGCTGTGGTGCCTTCTGTGCAGAGTCTGCGTGTCCTCCCTGTGGTCGCGTGGGTTTCCTCCAGGTGCTCCGGTTTCCTCCCACATCCCAAAGACATGCAGTAGGTGGATTGGACACTCTAAATTGGCCCTAGTTATGAATGTGTGCATATGTGTGTGTCTTCTGTGGAAGGCTGGGCGCTGGGCTGGCAACTCAACACCGTAAAACTCCACTGCCAATCATGAGCAGACAGATGATCCGCTGTGGCGACCCCTAACTGGGAAAAACTGGAAGAAGAAGAAGATATATTTTATTCAGGACCATAATTATGAACTAGATTCTGCATTTTAGCCAGTACCATGGCATACTGTGACTGTCTCCATCTGGCATAGTCCTCCCCCATAAAAATTGGAAACACGCAGGCCACAGAGATTTTTTTATCATGTGATTTAGTTTACCATGTGACCTTTTACCTGCTGCCATTTAAATGGAATTTAAACAATGTGGTTTTATCTGAAGAAGTTTATATTTAATAAATGAAAGCACTAATCCACTGCTTTTGTACTGTTTTGCATTTTACTACTGTTGTACCTGTCAGAGTCTTTGTGGCCTGTAGGTTTCTTATTTTTATTGTTTTTTTTTCCTTTTTGGTTTCAAGGGCGTATTTATTTATTTATTTTTTTGCTGCTATGGCTGCAGGAGGATTGACAGAGTCTCAAACCTTGTTTTCTAAACCGGACATTTCAGCATTGCAAAGCACAGCTGGTGATTTAACTCTGCTTGTCCAACAGCTTTCTTAACATTTTGAACATCTTTCTTCCACTATTTCCCCTCTTTTGGAGGAGATAGGGCATGTTCCAGTTGCCAAGTCTCTTTCTAGGTTACCTATTACTTCTTCTAATTTGAACCTGAGAGGTTTTATGGCTGAAACATCTATCATTGACAACAGTAATGTAAGGAATAACACTTTGAACAAATTTCCTCTTTTAAAGGACTGGTTGCAAGGTGATTTTCATTTCTCAGGTTCTCATCCACAAAATAATATCACCATTGTTCATAGGCTAAGTGAATTTGACCACAAGTTGCTGAAATAAAAAAAAAAACTACAGCTTAAAATGCCTTTTTAACTGAATGCATTAAAGAGAACTGTGTCCCGAAGGGTTTACACATGTGGCATTACCCTAGGGACCTAGTAAAAGACTTCTTGCAACAGGATTTATTGAGACTTTTTGACCAGCAAGGGTGTGAATATATGCAATATTAATTTGTCATAACAACAAATTTATGGAAGAGTTAAATTCTGATATTAACAAGCCCAATGATTTGATTATGAATGATCTGTCGTTCAACCAATACAGATTTGATTATGGCCAAATTTTCAAGAGTATAGATCAGCAGCTTTCTATTATTAAAAACAGGAATATTAAGAAACTTGAAAGGTATTTGCAAACTTACCAGAACCATATAGCCTATCCTTCATCACCAGTTTCCCAGTCTTGGGGTTACCCCAATCTATCTTTATATGGTGCAAATTATGACAACCCACTTCAAGGTGGTAATTTGGGCAAAACTGAACCATTTGGACTTGGCGATAATGCCAAAACATATAATTCTGACCAGGATGACCCTTTAGATGTTACACTCCTCCACCAACCAGAATGCTTGAAGGCCAGACAGAATGCACATCAGTCATATTATCAGAAGTAGGTACACCCACCTCCAATGGCTCAATCACACTGGCGCACCAACAGACATCAGAACAATAACCAGAATTAAGTAAAAATTTTGTTTCTACTGAACCTAACCATGGTATTTCCTGTAAGATCATTAAGAACTCTAAAGGTGACTTTACAGTGTTTAATTATTCTTCTTGTGAAATAACCACTGACTGCGCTAACTTTTTTTGAGCATGGGATGACCTTTGTGCCTAGTAAACATGCTAGTTTACCCTATCTTTTGATGGACTTTAGACTCTTTACCAGAAATCTCAACTTTAATGTCATTTCTGACAACAATATAAACTCTATTGACCCCCTCAGAATTTCCAGCACATTTAACCCCCCTGTACATTCTACAATTTCTTACTTTGAAAAGATGTGTGAGCTGGATTTTGTTAGTGTTCTTTTCTCCAGTAAGAGACATTTTGTAGGCTATAGTAATTTCGCATCTACTGAGATTCAGTTGCTTCATGAATTAAGCTCACAAAAGTTACGATTTATGAAACCAAATAAAGGGGGGGGGGGTGTTGGTGGTGATGGAGAACCCACAGTATTTTAGCCAAATGCATGAGATGCTCTTAGGCGATGCTTATGTTCAGATCTCACTCAATGAACTTAGCATATAAATGAGTGACAAAGACGTTAAATGACCTGTTCATTGATGGAGAAATTAATTTACATGAATTTAACTATTTGAATTTAGCTTCACCTAGAATACCAAGCTTCATTTCATCGCCAATGAGACCGATTATTGATACAAGGGGCTCCATCACCCACCTATGTGCTAAACTGAAACATCTTGTTCTGAGTGAGGAACATATCTGTAAAGAGTCATGGTACTGTTTAGAAAAAATTAAACAACTAGAGTACAGTGACAGTTACATCTTTGTCACTTTGGATACGGTTATTCCTCATAACTTGCAAATTCAGTGTTTTTTTGAATATTTATTTAATAAGGGGTTAATGCAAGAAAGAATAAACACTTTTAGAAATTTTGTTAAAAAACAATGTTTTGATTTTTGACAACAAATTGTTTCTTCAACGTTCATTTGTGGCTATGGGTTCTGCCTGTGGTGGGTTGCTCGCAAATGTTGTCATGACCAAGTGGAAATATTCCCACTTGTTTGCATCTGATTTTCTGAAGTCCTGTAAATTCTATCTGCTTTTACTGGATGATATCTTTATTGTTTGGGATGATGACAGCAATTTACTTCATCGATTTCTCATCTATATTAATCAGACTACTGAATTCGTAAAATTTTCTTATGTGGTGGATAATGACAATATAGCTTTTTTGGATATTTGGCTTTATAAGGATTCCATCAACAAAAAATATGAAAGCAAAATTTACAGGAAACCTACCTTTTCACACATGTACCTGCATTATCAGGAAAAACTTGAATGTAGTGAGTCAGTGTGGTCAAAAGAACTCTGTTTTGCCAACATAGAAACTGTTACATACTTGATATAGCGCAATATATATATATATATATATATATATATATATATATATATATATATATCACCCCAATGCACCAATTTAGAAAAATGATACAGTATACGAACATATTTATGCCATTTGTACAAATAACAATAATAATGCTTCATGTAGACATGTCTAATCTTGCCCTGGTTTCACTAAATTTCTGTTCAAAATAGTAGAAGTTGTTCCTCAGGATATGATGATGGGGGGTGACTAGGTTACACTGGTGGAAAGAAGAGAGCTATACTGGCAGTTAAGATTAAATGTTTGTGGGAAAGGACCTAATGAATGTGTTTCTATTCTACGAGTATTAAAATACCATGCTGCTCATCTCTGAAATATTGGCAACATGCAGTTTTTTTATTTCCAAGTTATGTTTTTTGTGGGTTTATTTTCCCATATATTTTTATATATTTTTTCATTTATTGATTTTGAATAATGTGTATAAATTTATAACTAAGTCTTTAGTGGTGTGCATATATGATTTTATATAGGATCTCAGTATAGTATTGGGCGCTTTAAAATTTTAATGAGATAATTGTGTAATTAATTATGTATTAAGCATATGGTGATATTTTAGTGTTTTAATAGCATTCTTTTCTACTATGAGATGGTTCTGATGAAGTATAATATTTTAGGATGAAAGCACTTAACCATCTGGGTTCAATAAAGGGTTTTGTTACACCGTGATACATTGGACTAAACTATTTTTAAAAATACTAAATTCAAGTGTATTGGAAGTGAGTGACTTTTGTTCACCATTTTTCTTTGGAGCTGATTTGTGGTTGCTCTGGTTGGTTAAGGGTTAATTGTGTGGTTTTGAATTTTTTGTATGTACCTACATTATACCAGCTCCCAACTCCATCACCAGAAGCATCCTGTTGTTAAGGGACAGTTTGTTAGAGCTGCATGAATGGTTTCTGACTTTGAATTTTTCTTGGATGAATTTGAGCACATTAAATGTATGTTTTTGTCAAGAAAGTATCCTGTAGTCTGGAAGGCTCTGGAGTTCATAACTTAATATCATCCATTTCACAGAATTCAGTGTGGAACCCCGGAGACCGTGTTAACAGTTCCCAAAGTGAGTTGACTCAATTAATACCACTTTTATCCCAAAGGTGCAATGTGTTACTGCCTTTGATTGACACACTTAATAATGGTAACAACTGATCCAGTGTTATCACGGGATTTCATTCTGGTTCCAGCTCTCCTGTTCAAGACACAAAGATGACTGGTGACTGGTTTAACTAATGTGATTCATAGCAGGGACTACAGGACTGGCTTAATATCAAATGGTAATCCTGGAAAAAAAGAGATTATTTGATCTACAAGAATGGTTTAAGAAGAACTTTTCTATATCTGCAAATGGTACGGTTAAAACATTTTCTAGTTTACAGAGTATACTAGATGAGTTTAAATCAAAGATGTTAAAAATATGTAATTTACAGATGGACAGTTCTTACCTGACTGAATGTTTACGACAAAAACTTGTTCCAAAAGGCTTATGGGTTTTTAAATTCCCAAATGGTCTTGTAGCAGGGACAGAAGCACACAAGGAAATTCTGTACTTATTTGATAGATACGGTTTTGAGGTAATGCATTTTATTATCAAGTTCAATAACAAGTAATTGGATGTGTTATTTAAAGAAATGAATTACCTTAATAAAAAAATAACTGATGATTTGTTATTTGAATAGTACAGAGTTAAATATGACACTGTTTTTGACACAGTTGAGCAGCAGGCTAATTTGAATTTAAAATGGAAAGAAAAAAATTAAATAGGGATCAGGATGATTCTGCTAGCCAGAAAGCCTATCCATTGTCCCCTTCATTCAGTAAAAATTATAGTTATCACAACAAACCATCTTCTAATGAAATGTTACCAACAGGGATAGTGCAAGTAGATAGATAAGGGGGATTTCAACCAAAATAAGCAGGGGTATGAACAAGAATATCCACCCCTTAAGAGATCTGAAAGGTTGGCAAACCAAAGTGGTGATGAAGTTTTTTTAGAGAAACAGACTTATAACTACAGGGGACATGGGAGGGGGGCAACAACAGGAAGACCGGGATGGAGGAGAATGTGGAGATAGTGTTTATAATGAAGTGAATACTGATTCTGATATCATTCAGACCCATAGAGGTGTTATATTAACACACAAAGGATTCAATATTTCAACTATTCTGAACTGAACATCACACCTACCCACTTCTCCATCTTTAACAAAGGTTTTAAGTTTGTCCCCACCCCTAAGTTCAACATAGTAGATTCTTATTAATAGAATTTAAATTATATACTCGTAAGTTTAATTTTATGGTCTACTTTGAAGGTAAAACATCTTCTGAGCTTGATAATAAAAATGATGGTGAAAATAATAAGGGTATTAAGAAAATATTGAAGAAGAAGAATACTTATTACCCCCCTCTAAATACTACAATAGCAGTCTTCAAAAAGGCATGTGAAAAAGATATTCATAGTCTGAAATATTCCCAAGGGCCTTGGTTTTTGAACCTTTCTAAGGAAGAAAGAGATGTTGTAGGGGAATTAAGAAACAATCATTCCATCAGGGTTATGAAACCAATAAAGGTGGGGGGGGTAGTTATAGCTGAGAAAGAAGATTATGTCTGTACTATTTACAATCTTTTGCAGGATACTGAAAAATAAAGTATTGTCTCTAGGAATTAAATTTTTATCGCGTATAGGAAGATTTATTTTTTTTGCTGAAGATGTATTTACTCAAGTAATATTGATTTTGATACTTATAAATTTTTACTAAACAAATCTCCATGGATTCTAGTAGTTTTCAGTATCCCAAAACTTCATAAGAACATTTTATGGCCCCCTTATAGGTTAATAATGTCAGCTAATAATTCTAAAACCTACTCTTTGGCTGTTTATATTGACAGGATTGTGAAAGACACTTCTACAACTATAGTTCATATTTTGAAAGACTCTTGGGATTTTTTACTCAAAATCAGGCCTTTTGTGGGGGAGATAGGAGGAAGTTTTTCCACCATCAACATAGTGGGCATGTTTACCTCTATCCCATACCATGTAGGTCTGGAACTTTTTTCTGAAGCTATTAGGGAACTTACTTTGAGATAATGGAACAGTTGCTTTTGTGGCGGATCTTATGGAAATAGTTTTAAATTAAAATTTTATGATATTTAAAGGTGAATACTACAGGAAAATAAAGGGCGTGGCTATAGGAGCATGCTGTGCCCCCATTTATGCCAATTTAGACCTCTATGCCTTTGAAAGGTGTGTTGTTTTGTCAAGTCATTTTGATTCTGAGTTTTATATTTATTCTATGGCTGGATGTAGATGCTAATATTCATAATACTTTTTTAACTTTTATTAATAAGGTTACCTCCTTTTTAACTTTTACTGGACATTTTGATGTCCATTCTGTTAATTATTTAGATGTGACCCTGTTTAAGGATGATGGAGGCTTATGCTTTTTCTACAAATAACAATAATAATGCTTTATGTAGACATGTCCATTCTTGCCCTGGTTTCACTACATTTCTGTTCGGAATAGTAGAAGTTGTTCCTCAGGATATGATGGGGGGGGGGGTGACTGGATTACACTGGTGGAAAGAAGAGAACTATATTGGCAGTTAAGATTAAATGTTTTGTTTCTGGGAAAGTACTCAATGAATGTGTTTCTATTCTACCAGTGTTAAAATACCGTGCTGCTCAACTGTGAAACAGTGGCAATATGCAGTTTTTATATTTCCAACTTATGTTTCTTATGGCTTTTATTTTCCCATATATTTTTTACATATTTTCAATTATTGATTTTGAATAATGTGTATAAATTTATAACTAAGTCTTTAGTTGTGTGCATGTATGGTTTTATATGGGATTTCAGTATAGTATTAGGCACTTTAAAATTTTAATGAGGTAATTGTGCAATTAATTGTGTATTAATCATGTGGTGATGTTTTAGTGTTTAAATAGCATTTTTTTCTACTATGAGACAGCTCTGATGAAGTCCAGTATTTCTGGACAAAAGCTCTTAACCATCTGGGTTCAATAAAGAGTTTTGTTACACTGTGCTACATGGGATTAAAACTATTTTTAAAAATACTAAATTCATGTGTGTTGGAAGTGAGTGACTTTTGCTCACCATTTATCTTTGGAGCTGATTTGTGGTTGCTCCGGTTGGTTAATGGTTAATTGTGTGGTTTTGAGTTTTTTTCCTATGTACCTCCATTATACCAGCTCCTACCTCCATCACCAGAAGCGTGCTATTGTTAAGGGACAGTTTGTTAGAGCTGCACGCATGGTTTCCGACTTTGAATTTTTTTGGATGAATTTGAGCACATTAAACATATGTTTTTGGAAAGAGAGTATCCTGTTAGATTTGTTGATTCACTGATGTATGAGGTGATCAACAAAAGAGAGTTTGGTAATTTTAAACCCATTTTACAGCATGCCCAACCTCATGAACCTGCCAATACTCCTGAAACTACTGTGGAGTCGATGGACCAGAGCATAATTTTATATAACAACATTAATTCCTGTACTGGCCCTTCCAACAATGTTTGCAGGACTGATGCAGTTTTGGTCAGTCCTTTTATTACCCAGTACAACATAGACCATAAACTGACTGGAGATATTCTTTATAAAAATTTTTGAAGGATGATAACCAGATTGCTGGTAATGTGAGTGAAAAACATTTCATTACCTTCAGGAAAGTGCAGAATTATAACTACTTGGTTGAGCATTTTTTTGGTACTCGTAGCAGGAAAAATGATCTTACAAATTTTAAGATATCTAAGTATGGGAGCTATTCTATGTGCAAATTTATTCTTTGTTGTGAGAAATTTACTATTAATGATTTTAAGTTTAATATGAAAGATATGTGTAACTGCTTCACCAAGGGTGTTGTTTATGCTGCTTTATGTGAGTGTTGTCCAGCCTATTATATAGTCAAAACTGAATGCTGTTTTAAAGGTTGTATATGGGAACATAACAATGATATTAAACACAAAAAAAGAAACCAATGCTTTAACTAGACACACTAGCACCTTTCCTGGACATATCTTTAAGTGTGTGGTTATAGAGAGGGTGCTAGTGGATCTGTGTTGTGGTCCCAGGCAGCTACTTTTAGAAAAACATGAATTGTATTGGCAACTGCAATTAAATGCTGGTAGATGGTCATACCTAATAGTTTTACATCTATTTGCTGTTTATTAAAGCTGAAGGCTTTAGAGAGGTAGTTTTATTTAAATTTCTCATTTAAGAAGTATTTAAAGTTTTTTATCTGTCTTATTTGGTTGTTTAAAATCTGTTTTGTCACTTTGATTTTTTGTTTTGCCTAGACTTCAGCAACCAGGTGATCATGTGATTTCTATCATGTGATTTTTTTTTACCATGTGACCTTTTACCTGCTGCTATTTAAATGGAGTTCAAACAATGTGGTTTTATCTGAAGGCATTTATATTTAATAAATGAAAGTGGTAATCCACCATTTTTGTACTATTTTGTATTTTACTACACATTTACTACTGGCTGTCATACCTGATGGAGGGTCTGTGGCCTGTGGGTTTCTTATTTTTTTGTTTTTTTGCTTTTTGGTTTCATAGTCCTCCCCATGGCTGGATTCCCTGCAGTCTCCACATCAGGCAACTCTTCTTTAAACGATTCTGAGACTTTCTCCTCTTGAATGGTGTTGCATAACATTGTACAGACCAAAGATATCATACTGCATGTGCCTAGGTCATATTGCAGAACACCCCCAGATACATCCAGGCAGCAGAAGTGGGCCTTCAGCAGGCCAAACGCATGTTAAGCAATGACCCAGGTCTGTGAGTGGGTATTGTTGGAACCATTCTCTGCCATGGTCTGGGGATATCTGATAGGTGTTATTAACCATTGTTCCAAAGTATACCCTGAACAAATTACTGATATAAACACATGCATACCATCTGTGAGAGTAGTTGACATTACCTAGGTAGCCTGCAGATACATTCTATATTATATAATAGTAATTCAGCAATAAAAATAAACCCAATGGAAAAGTAACAGCAAGGCATATGGAAACCAAAACACTTTATTAAATCCCATAGTACCCTGGCATAGCCTTCAAATAAGTTTTTAGTCACAAAGAATCAGAATATTTAAATGCAATCTAACAAAATAGAAATATAAGTCACAGGATTACCTTAATTATTAAATTAAGTATTTTCAATTATATTCCCCATTCACGCCCTTAGGTATTAATGTCTGGTATTTTAATATGTACAGTGATTCCTTACTAAAGATATATTTCAGTCTCTTGCTAGTTCTAAAATCCATATTCGTCTGCTCCAGTATTATAATTTTTATTCACCCATAGTTACCATTATGACATTTTTTAAATACATAATAACAGAACATTATATTTTGCTATTTTTATATTCCTTGCATGTTCTTGTAACCCATCCTTAAATGCTACAATGGTTTCACCAATGTATATATAGTCACATGGGCATTTCAAATTCAAACCACCTTCTCAAAACTGTACAATGATAATCCCCACTAGGAAGACTTTTTATTTTATTCATATTATCAAAGTGTTAACCACATATTATTACAGGGTAAGTAACTCCTGTAAGATGAGTACCCCCTGTAAATTCCAACATTCTTAGATTAACTTTAGGTTGCTTAAAATGAATAAGCAACCATATTCTATGTACTTCAACTTTTAAAACATATTCTCAAACTATTGCTTATTTTATCTCTAAAAATGTGCCACTCTTTACAAAAGGCAAGAATATATAAGCAGTTTTACAACTTTATTAGAAAATGAATTATATTCCATCACAAAATATATCTCTCTTTTGTTCTTTTTTATTTATATGTTTGTTATTATTCCCATTTACTCACTGCATTAGTAAGGGTATTAGTTCTAGTCATAATCATTAATTTAAATATGATTTCATCACATCTTCTTCACCACACCCCTATTTAAAAACATATCAATTGTGCTTTCTACCCTTTTCATCAAATCTATCAATTTACTACCTAAATGTCTTATAATATCCTCACATGGCAGAGAAGACAATAGATGGAGAGAAGGACATTTTTTGCCATATAACAAATTTCACTCTGGCAGTATGTTTCCAGAGCAAGTTGGTGATTATGTCTCCATTATTACCTGCAAATACTGTTTCTGTATAAAAATAACCACCTTCAAAAACAAAGCCATATCTATAATTAACAAAACACATTCTATATTCTTTTCCCCAATAGATAAAAATCATATCATCAGTACCCGCCCTTAGGCTGTACTTTATTTTTCAAGCAGAGCTTGGCTAGTCAAGCCATGGGTGAATTTTTGAATTCCCATTCGACAATCCAGTTTCTGTTTGAAGGAAGATAATGTATCACATTGTTTGATTTGCTGCAGGAGTCTATTCCAGTGATGAGGAAGGTGCTACATAATGAACCTATCTCACCACCTTGTTTTATTTAATTGCTGATGAAAACTTAGATCCCTGGTCCTAGTATTTGTGGGACTGTTTGATTAGTGGAGATACAAGAGAAAGTGCTCCCCTGAATCCCCAATGGCTCAGAAGGCTAGACATAGATCTCCCCTTAAAATTTATCACATACTGAATAAAGGGATAGTGCTTTCAGACTTTTCTGGTAGTTTAAGGTTTTTAAGATAGTGATCTTCTTAGGTAAGAAGCTCTAGGGTCATTCTAGTTGTTTGATATGCCTAATGAAGTACATCTCACAGGGGGCAATGTATTCAATAACTGGCCTAATCAATGCCAAATACAAGGGAACAGTGACCTCTTTAGATATGGCTGATATTCCTTTGACAATTAGCTGTGCTAAGTAGAAGGGCTTTCTGACTACTATCCTTTCAGACTACTATCATACATGATGTTCAAAGGCAAGGGAATTATCAACCGAAGTTCCAAGGTCTTTTGCAACATTCTCGTTTTGAACTGGGGTGCTATCTATGTTGTATGTTGGGGAGGTGTTGTTTACCAAATGTGATCTTACTGCATTTTTAGCATTTAATTTGAGATCATTTTTGTACACCAGGTATTTGCAGGTATACTTTCATGTTGAACTGCTTTGGCATAAGAGAGCAACTGGATAATGACTCTTTGTTTACAGTTGTCTGCAAACTTGGTTATACAGAGATCTTGATTCATGGTCTGGAGATCAGCAAAGTAAATGACAAAGAAAAAGAGGACCACCCACTAAGCCCTGTGGGACACCACTGGCCACATTCATACTCTCTGATACGACACCTATTACCTATATAGTATGAGTTATGTCCTTTATCCAGTTTTCTATCCAGCCTGCTATATACAAATCTATGATCTATTTGTAATACATTAAGCTCACTTACTATGCTAGCATGGGGGGTGAAGTCAAACATCTTAGCGCAGATGGCATGAACCCTGTCTACTGTGTGTGTTACCCTTTTGAAGAAGTTAACTTGATTCATTACACAGGATCTAAAAATGCCAAACTGCTGTGAGTTGTGCCTGATGAGATTATTAATAGCACACTTTAAACTGTCAGTTATAATATACTTCATAGCTTTGTAAATAAGACTTTTTAGGCTGATGGGCCTATAATTCCTGAGGTCAGTGGTGGGGCCACCCTTGTGGAGTGGCATCACTACTCCAGTGGACTGAACCTCAAGAACAGGGCTAGTACATTGGTCATACTGTCACTTTTCTTTCATGCTTGAGTCTCACCGCTGGCCAAGTATAACTGTCCATAAGGTGAGTGTTCAGACCCAGAGGAACAAGTAAGTTAACAGGGCAGCAGGAGGGAGTCTTAATGGTCAGAGGATATAAGCCAAAAACAAGATACTGCATCAGTCCACAAGGCAATGACAGAAAGCTAATGAAGACAGTCAGCAGGCAACATTTATAAGGAATGTCAGCGACAATCTGCTCACCAGTACAGATGATGTCAAGAACAGATGGATGAAGCAGTTCAAATAGCTTCTTAAAGAAAAACAAAAAACACATAAGCTAAGCTGTCACCTTCACAGCCTACAATGAACGAGGCAGGAGAAACCATGTTTGTGGAGGAATGAAGTGCATTAAGAAAAATGGAGTCAGGGAAAGCAGCAGACTCAGATGAAGTCACCACAGATATGATCAAGTTATTGTGTAGAGTATGTGAGAAATAGCTTCTTAGTGCATTCATGATAGTATGGACAGAGAAACAGCCAATCCCTGAGGACTGCAGAATAACTGTGGACAGAACAGAGGTGTGACTCTTGCCATGCTGTATAAAAGTACTGAAGAGGGTGCTTGATAAATGAATATACAAGGCACTAGAAAGTAAACTGGGGGGTGAGCAGATCAGATTTAGATTAGGATGCAGTTTAACAAATGTGGTGTTTACAATACGATGGATAGTGGAAAAGTAGCTGGATATGATTAAAGTGTCCAACTGGGCATGCCTAGACATAGAGGAAGCATACAAGGTCCCAAGGAAAATGATCTGGGGAATCTGCAATGGTTCAAAGTCCTGGAAACACTAATAGAATTAATGCACGCTATGCACAAATGATTGTCATTTCATTGCTTTTGCTGTTGATTAACTGAAGTTTTTATATATTCTGTATGATTATGTACATTTCAATCAGTATTAAGTAACCATAGCATTTCTAAGGTGCTTGATGGTAACTGGTTCATTTTTGGTCCTTGTCTACAAGTTTCTTACTTCTGATTGCCTGCTGATTATTATTGACGCTACTGCAAGACCATGATAATATCCATGTTTCCAATAAAGTACTGCATGCCCAGGGGTGTTGGGAAACATGACCCCAAAGTGGGACTATCTGACAGTTCCTGAGTGCCCAGTAATAGCTGTATCATGCAATCTCTAAGTGCCTTATTTTATGTCACCATTAGTAGTTTGTTGTGATAATTACAATTCTATATTAGTTTGCCAAAATTTATTTTCAGCGAACAAGTACTCATTGGCCCCTATTCAGCAAAAATCACTTCTGTGATTTGCTGAATATTCCAAGGGCAAAGATGTAGTTGGCCAACAACACAACTTTGCCCTTTTCTCCACTGTAGTGAGATCTCGGAGTTGGTATTTATAGTTGGGGGGTGTGGTGGGCACCCCCCCCCCACATTGAGGGTGTGTGGGGGCAAAGCTCCCCACTTCGGTGGCTTCGATTTAGCTAGATGTGGGTCCATTGTGCTGCAGGGAAAGTATTTCCTTGTCCTTGGATTATTCAGCAAATCACAGAAGTGATTTTCACTGAATATGGGTCGACGAATACGTGTTTGCTGAAAATAAATTTTGGTAAACTAATATAGACCTGATAATTAATTATTTTGTAGCTTAAATTATTTTAAATTAGTTCTTCTGCCAATTGTAACAAACTGATTCATGTAGAAAGTTATAACTTTTTAATGAGGATTTTTTATTAGAATTGGATTGCTGTTTTAGTGACCCTTATTTCAAAGTGGGGTGCGCTATAATACAATTCCATTTATAAATGCTATCCAGCAGTTGTTTTCTAAATCACATTCTTGATCTGTGTTACAGTTTAGGTGGTGAGCAGTTAATGGAATGCATAACTTTCAACCAATCAGGGACAAATTTCTACAGAATAAGGGACAAATCCAGAAATAATTAGGGACAATCAGGGACAGTTTTTAAATATTAGTACTATTACCATCAGACATTCACAGATTACGAGAGTTTGAATTAATATGCATTTTCTGAAGTAAAAGAAGTCTATAACTCTAATTATTGCCATTATTTAGTAAGTGTAATTCACCATATTTCTTCAAAAGTCACCAGTTTTAAGAGGGATTAAGAGGTACTTATCCAAAATTTAAGTCAAAATCAGGGATGTCCCTGAATATCAGGGACAGTTGAGTGCTATGTTTAAGTTCTAGTAGAGCTGTGGGCAATTGTTGCAAATAATGTTTAGAAAAAAAAGTCTGTTAACCATTTTAATGACTGTATACTGGACTATAACCTGTTAACTACATGGAATGTTTTCATTAAGTGTTCTGGGTAGTCATGTCAAGAACTCCTTCTTTCTAATTGTGTGTGAGAAAAAAGGATTCAGTAAAGAGGACACTGATGGAGGTAAAGATCAAAGGCAAAAAAGAAGAGGTGGCAGAAACTAAGATGGCTAAACAGCATTATTGAAATAATGAATTTGAACTTGCAAGAACTTAAAGTGGCAGTTGTTTAATGGCAGACCTGCTATACTAAAGTTCTTGATGTAATGTAGAATCATATTTGACCAAATGACTGAACAATATTTATATATATATATATATATATATATATATATGTATATGTATGTTGATGGGTCTCTCTGTAGCGTGAGCTTATGATGCTCTAAACCTTTGCTAGCACTATATCAGTATGTTTTGTGATAGAGAGGTGGGATGAAGCCAGAAGCCAGAACTATCTAACTGAGATAAGGTATCCCCTTATGTACATGCTACGGCTTAGTCCTTATGGGGTGTGTGCGTGTGTGCGCGTGTGTGCGCGTGTGTGCGTGTGTGCGTGTGTGCGTGTGTGTGTGTGTGTGTGTGTGTGTGTGTGTGTGTGTGTGTGTGTGTGTGTGTGTGTGTGTGTGTGTGTGTGTGTGTGTGTGTGTGTGTGTGTGTGTGTGTGTGTGTGTGTGTGTGTGTGTGTGTGTGTGTGTGTGTGTGTGTGTGTGTGTGTGTGTGTGTGTGTGTGTGTGTGTGTGTGTGTGTGTGTGTGTGTGTGTGTGTGTGTGTGTGTGTGCGTGCGTGCGTGCATGCGCGTGTATGTGTCTGTGTATGTTTGTGTGAATGTGTGAATAATGTTGGGTAAAACTATTTTTTTAGTAACCAGCTCTCCTAACATGTCATATACCTAAACAGTTACATGTAATAATATCTGAAATCCAAGGGGTCAAGTAGCTTGTCATATGGTTTGAATAAGCCTTCGTCTATTTCAAGATTAGTGATTTGTGATACACTATACTTAATGCCTACAAATAAGTGCTTAATGCATCACCCAGTACATGGAAATTATTAATAATAATAATAATAATAATAATATAGAAAATTATCAGAAAAATGCTTTCCTGTCAGAATGTTCTTGCATTCTCTGTCACAGTTAGATTTAACACTTCAAAGCTCTTGACCAGTTTCCCTATCAGATTAATTTTTGCAGTAATTCTGACTGTCTTGGTATTTATGACATTTGCTAACTAATTTGCTAACATTTCAAACAAATCTCCAAATTCTTAATTTTCTGAGGCATGAATCTGTAGGTATAACTATGGCACTGATTCATACATAATTAGAATTATGCCAAACTTTTTTTCTCATTTTTTCACATTTTAGGACACCCATTAGAATATTTCCTCTCATACCTTTCTTGCACTATTCTGAACAATCCTGATTACCCATCCCTGTCCTTTTCTCCATCTACCCATGCTAATTCATCCTTTGGGCAGGTTGGTTGGGGGTGCTATTGACAAAGGGCCCATTGCCCCACAGGACAGTACTTCCTTATAGTAATGATTTGATATTTGATCAGCATGGGGCTTTTCTCCCCGGGCCTCCACTGAAAATGGACATATATCCAGTCAGATTATCATGGTCAACGAATGTAAAATAAATAAATAAATAAATAAAATCAGACTCATTATGATGGGCAAATTGGTGGGGTACCATTTATAAAGAGTTCAACCCTCTCAGGCCAGTCCTTCTTTATAAGGGCAAAGGAACTTATGAGCAGTAGCAGACTCATCTTAGTTGGCAGACTGTTGAGAATACCATTGACAAAGCCCCGCCCTCCCCCACGGCAGTCCTTCCTTATAGAAATAACTGGACATACTATAAGTACAAAACTCATTTGCAACTGAGCCATAAACCTGAAGAAATGCATGCAAACTGAGCTAAAGCATTTTAAAAGCAGCCTGTGAGTAACTCCTTCGGTAGCTGACTCACAAAATTTAAGTCCTATAATCCATGATGAATTTTTGGGATAGCATACAGACAGAACTTTTCTGAATTCCAAAGCTTTCATTACTGTCATTAATTTATCATGGAGATAACTTTCATTTCCTTTACAGTTAAATGTGGCCTGTGAAACATTTATCTCACCTCAGTGATACCTATGCAAACGTATATAATACTGCAGCTACAGTCATACCTTTGCTGTTTCCTGTGAAAGAACTAAAATGATGCCACTGTGAGCATTATTTTCAGCATCCTCAGATGCACAGAAGGGGTATGATTCTTGCTGTTTGAGAGAGAAAGACCATGTAGGTCTTCCTGTACACAAACTTAGTCCTTTGCTCACACATTAATAGAGGATATACAGTTCGAGGATCTGATCCAATACATAGTTATTTTTAAATAATTATTAGAAACAGTTAGGAATTTGTTTGCCTAACAGAAATAATTACCTTCAATGTTTAAGCTAAAACATCTTGGCAGGAAAGCATACCCATGCATATCCACTATTTGGTCCACATTTTGTTTGACATCAGAAAAAAATTATTATATTATAAAACTACTTAGGTTCATAGGTTCATATGTAGGTACTAGGCTATCTGCCCGAGGACATTTATAAGCCTAGCCAGAGTGTGTCAGCTTTCACTGCCCCATTGATTAATTAACTGATCCTCTGTCAAGCAGAGCCAATGAAGTGATCCTAGGGGTGTATTTTCTGTTACCCATCCACTCGTCAAGGTTTCTATTGAAGAGTGTTAGTGAGGGGCTCTGCCTAATGTAGTTTGAAATTTTGTTCCAAAGCATGGGGAATCTCTGTGACAAGAATCTATCCCTCCAGCATGTTCTGTTTACTGTTGTGGCGAGTTTTAGCTCACTAGAGCACGTGGCTCGCAGTGACTTGAACTTCTTTAGGTGGAGCATGTCCATCAATTCTGAGTTGGACATGGCTTTGTAAGTCAGGCAGAGATCACGTCTGAGTAAGCGATATGTCACTGAGTACAGCCAGAGTTTTTTCAGTCGGGCTGCATAAGACATATGTTTGAGGCCAGTAATCTTCTTGGTGAGGTACTTTTGTGGTCTCTCCAGCTGTTGAAAGTGTCTTGTGAGGTACATCCCAAATGGGGCATTGTACTCTATGATGGGTCTGATGAGTAACGAGTAGAGGGGCACTATATTTCTAGATGTGAACCCTTTAGTAATTTGATGGGCCACATAGAAGGATTTCCTAACTACTTTGGCAATATGATTGTCAAAGGAGAGATTACTATCTACCTGGGTCCCCAGATCTCTTATTACCTCTTCTGTATTAAGTGGGCTGCCACCTATGTGGTAATTTGTGGGTGTTTTGTTTTTCCCAAATGGGATGACTATGCATTTTTTGGCATTTAGCTTGAGGCCATGACTTTGACACCAGGTGTCCATCTCAGTAAGGCCCTTTTGGAGGATGTCCGTGTCAGCCAGAGAGTCAATTATGGCTCCCAGTTTGCAGTCATTGGTGAACTTGGTTAGCCATAGTCCTGTGTTTGCCTGTACTTCTGAGAAGTATATGCCGAACAGTAGGGGTCCCAGGACCGATCCTTGTGGGACACAACTTGTGACTGGTTTAGAGTTGGACCTGGAGCTTGCTATTCTTACCGTGTGAGTTCTGTCTGTAAGCCAGTTGGCAACCCACCTCATGACATAGAGGTTTATGTTCAGGCTGGTGGGTTTTTCTGTAATACCCGAATGGGGAATAGTGTTGAAAGCCTTGGTGAGGTCAAGGTAGGCTGGGTGAATAACCTTTCCCTCATCTATGGCCTTGGTGACTGTCTTGAAGAAGTCAACCAGGTTTAGTAGGCATGATCTGCCCTTAACAAAGCTGAACTGGGTCAGGTCAAGTGTTTGGAGGTTCCCAATGTCTTTGTTAATGGGTTTCATGATGATGCGCTCCATAGCCTTGCAGACCAGGCTAGTCAGGCTTATGGGGCAATATTTACCAGGGTCAGTTGTGGCCCCTCCTTTGTGGAGTGGAATAGCCATTGCTGTGTGCCATTCTGTGGGCACATAGCCTGTGGAGAGGCTGAGGTTGAACAGTGTGTTTAGGTGGGGGGTTTGTTCGTTCTGTAGTTCGTGCAAGATGCAGCCTGGGACACCATCTGACCCCACTGATGCTGTGTTTTTGGCTTTTGAAAGGGCAATTTTCACCTGTGCATCTGTGATTTCTGGGACACTACACTTTTCTGGTATTATTGTGGGCCCTTTTGGGGGTGAGGGGGGGGTGAAGTTTGCACTGAATCTAACTGCCAGGATGTTGGCAATATCAGTAGGTTCAGTATATTTTGTGCTATTTTGCAATAGTTCAGTGCATATCTGCAAGTTGCCACTTATAGGCTTATAGGTTCATAGGTAGGTACTAGGCTATCGGCCCACGGGCCTATGTAAGCCTAGCCAACAAGGTTCCCTGGCTTACGCCACCCAAGAAAGTTATTTTCCTGTGCCACTGTCGAGCAGAGACACAGAAGTGATCCTCGGCATGTATTTCCTATTTCCCATCCACTCATCAAGATTTTTCTTGAAGAGTGCTAATGAAGAACTTTGCTTGACATAGATGGGTAGCCTGTTCCAGAGTATGGGAAGTCTCTGGGACAGGAATCAATCCCTTCAGCATGTCCTGTTTATTGTGGTGACAAGGTTTAGGTCCCTAGAGTGTGTAGCTTGGAGGGATTGGGATTTCTTTAGGTGTTTGATGATTTAGTACATATACTAACTGATCTCAAACTCTTATTGTTTGAAGGTTTAATGCACGTAGTAGCACTTTTATTCCTAGTAATATACCTGAAACAGGAAATATGCTGTTAGTCACACTAGATATAGCTTCACTTTTTACAGTGATACCTAATGATTTTGGATTTTGAGTGTATAGAGAATTTTTGACAAAACAGCATTCCTTAAACATCATCAAAAGTAGAAACTATATATGTACTACTTTTGATTTGTCCTAAGCAATAATATATATTTTTTTTAATAAAAAACAACTATATTTTTACCATCGGGGTTGCTATGGAACGTCTGCAGCAAATACATATGCCAACATGGTTTAGTCAGAGCTGCTACATAGATTATTTAAATAATACAAGCGAAATTTCTGGAAGTTTAAGATGGAACATTCTGAAGAGAAAATAGTGTCTTGTTTCATACCAGTATTCATCAGAAGCATGTTCAATTTACAGCTTGAAGATATGCTGATGTAAAAATAAGATTACAGCAGGATAGATACTATCCTTAAACCTATCTATCTAAGGAACTAATAATAGACTGAGAAACAAGCAACAGAATACTAAAATTAGGTTTGTTACATCCCTTAATGCTAAAACACATTTGATTAAACAAGTCATAATACTGTAAATTTTTAAAAAAAAGTTTTTTTGTGTCACACATGACCATTGGGCTGCTGGTCATGTTTCTTTAGGTGTAGCATGTCTAACAGCTCTGGGTTTGACATAGCTTTATATGTTAGGCAGAGATCACCTCAGGGTAGGCAATATGCTACGGAGTAAAGCTGGAGTTTTTTGAGATGGTCAGTCTAGGGCATTTGTTTGAGGCCAGTAATCCTCTTTGTGAGGTACTTCTGTGGCCTTTCCAGCTGCTGCAGATGTCTTGTGAGGTACATTCCAAAAGGGGCATTGAACTCTATAATGGGTCTAATGAGTGTTGAGCAGAGGGGAACAATGACCTCTTTTTTCCTGGATGAGAACCCTTTTATGATGAGGTGTGCCACGTAGAAGGACTTCCTGACTACTGTGGTGATGTGACTATCAAAGGAGAGACTACTGTCCACCTGGGTCCCAAGGTCTCTTATCACACATTCGGTGTTAAGTAGATTGTTGCCTATGTGGTAGTTCATGGGTGCACTTTTTGGCATTGAGCTTGAGACCATGACTCTGACACCAGGCATCTGTCTCAGCGAGGCCCTTCTGTAGGATGTCCACATCATTTGGGGATTTGGCCATGGCTCCTATTTTGCAGTCATCTGCGAACTTCATTAGCCAGAGGCCTTCTGTGTTGGGCTGTAATTCAGAGAAGTAGATACCAAACAGGAGAGGTCCCAGGACTGAACCCTGTGGTACTCCACTTGTCACTGGTTTGAGGTCAGATTTGCAGTTTGCAACTTTTACAGTGTGGGTTCTGTCAGTGAGCCAGTTGGCAACCCATCTTGTGATGTAGGGATTTATACCTAGTTTAGTGAGTTTAGCTATATTTCCAGAATGAGGGATGGTGTCAAAAGCCTTGGTGAGGTCAAGATAGGCTGTGTGAACCACCTTACCCTCATCTACGGCTTTGGTAACTGCCTCAAAGAAGTCGATCAGGTTCAGGAGGCATGAGCTGCCTTTCACAAACCCGGACTGGGTGGGATCCAGAGTTTGGAGGTTACCAATGTCTTTGTTTATGAGCAGACCAGGCTCATCAGGCTAATAGGGTGATAGTTCCCGGGATCAATGGTGGCTCTCCCTTTGTGGAGTAGGATAACTGTTGCTGTGCACCATTCAATGGGCACAAAGCCTGATGCGAGGCTATTATTCAACATGGTGCTTAGGTGGGGAGCCAGTTCGTTCTGAAGTACATGTAAAACGCAGCCTGGGATGTTGTCCAGTCCCATGGATACTGTGTTTTTGGCTTTAGAGAGTGCAGCTTTTACCTGCATAGTTATGATTACAGGGAATCTGCATTCTTCCTGTATAGATATTTGCCCTTTAGGGGGTGGGGGGGGGTAAAGTTAGCACTGAACCTGTCTGCCAGGATGTTGGCAATATCAGTTGGTTCTGTAAATTTCGTTCTGTAACTCAGAGCAGATCTGGGTGTTGCCATTGAGATTCTTGACATAACTATAGAATGCTTTGTGGTCGTACTTAGAATTAGTGGCAATTTTGTTTTCGTAGTTAGCTTTGGAAGATCTTATAAGGGATCTCAGATTCTTACTGAAGCTGACCAAGGAGCTCCTCCACTCATGGGATTTTACTCTCTTTTGCAACAGTTTCTTCCCTCTGTTGTACAGTTTGTTTATGGCAGGGGACCACCAGATAGGCTTCCTTTTTCTGGAGGATAGCGTCTTGGTTCTGTTTGGGATAGCATGATCCATGCACTAGTGTAAGTGCTTATAGAGTGCATTTCTGTAGGAATCAGCAGTTGTAACTGTATTGTCCATCTGCATGGGTGTCATGAAGTTCACCATTTCTGTCTTAAGAAGCATGAAGTTGGGTTTGGAGAAATATTTTACTGTGCTTTCCTTAATGGGGGGTGGGGGCGGGATGTGCATATCAGGGGTGATTATCTTATGGTCGGATCGGACCAACGAGGAGTTGACTTCAGGTGTGGAATACCGGTCACTCATGTTGGTAATGACTAGGTCTAGGATATTGTTGTCCCTGGTGGGGGTGTGGATAAGTTGATCCAGGGCACTGGAGTTTATGAATTCCAGAAAGCATTCAGCTAAGGAGTTGGTAATAATAACTTAGATTCTTAACATAGCTAAAGAAGGCTTTGTGGTTATCTTTTGAATCCTTGGCTATTTTTCTTTTGAAGTTAGCCTTGGATGATTTTATGAGGGACCTTAGTTTATTACTGATACTGATCAGGGATGTCTTTCCTTCTTGGGATTTGCTTTTTTCTGAAGTAGTTTCCTCCTTCTATTGTATAGCCTGTTTATGGCAGGGGTCCACCAGACTGGTTTACTTCTCTTACAGGAGTTAGTCTTGGTTTTGCTAGAGATGGCACGATCCATGCATCCTTGTAGGTGCTCATAGAGTGCATTTGTAAAGGTTTCTGCATCTTGGGCAGCATTATCCTTTAGTGTTGGGGCTGTGAAACTTACCGCCTGTCTTAAGTAAGGAGAAGTTTGCTTTAGAAATGTTTTTTTACTGTGGTTTCCTTAGTTGGGGTGGTGGTGGGGTGTGGACATCCAGAGTGATTAGTTTATGGTCTGATCTAACCAGTGATGGGTTGACCTCTGGTGTGGAATACCTGTTGCCCATGTTTGTGATGACCAGGTCCAATATGTTTTCACCTCTTGTAGGGGAGTTTACCAACTGATCCAGGGCGTTTGAGTTGATGAATTCCAGGCAGCGCTGGGCCTGGGAGTTTGTACTCAAGTAGTTTTCCCAGTTAATGGTAGGGTAATTGAAATCGCCCAATATCATACTGTATATATACATATATTATATTTAGTATTCTTTATTACTTTTAAAATACTATCGCTTTACTGGCTCTGTATATAATGCTAAATTGGTACAATTATTGCATATTGCATACTTCAAAAAGGCTTTTTTCTAACATTTTTGGAAGAACAAGGTGGAAATAGTTATCACAATTAAGTTCTTTGGATTTTATATTTGCCTTGCATTCTTCTCTTGTAGTTTGCAAGAAAAGGCATTCATCTGACATATTTAGTAAAGTTTCAAGACAGAGATAATATCAGAATTATAGTTCATGACCGTTATATTTGCCTTGTGTCGAGTAAGATGATAAGAAAAGTTCTTAAAAATACTTTCTAATTTTCCCATAATAATGCTTCCAAGAGATGTAAACCAAATTATAATTGGTTTAATTTGACTATCTTAAGTTATCACTTTTAAGACTTCTAGTTCACAATGAATATGCAATGCCTTATTCAGTCTTCATGTTACAAATATATACATCTATCTTTTACAAGGAGTGAAACATTTTACTTTTAATATTACTTTGATAAAGTAATCATTTTCACTTGAGAAGACATTTTTCCTTCATTGTACTTTATTTCACTGAAGTAAATAGAAAGTATTTGTACAAAGACAGAGTCAGTGAAAGCATTTGTAACAAACTGTAGATTAAAACAAGTTTTAATGAACAGCATACCTATAAAGTTTTATGTTGTTTGAGAAATGCTGTTTTAGTCATAATAATGAACTGAGAGAACTTATGGAATAGTTACAAACAAGAATGGGACTTGAGCACACTGCCTTAACAAGGACCAACACAGCAAAGCACAATTTTCTTGTATTCTTTGTTAGTCTGTTGTACAAAATATGACTACAACCTACCCTCTGTTTTCGGTTTAAAAAGTTAACGTTTGCTCGTTTCAGTTTATTTGGTCATTTAATAATATAAGAAGGGATAGGGAAGCATGGATAATAAGATGATTGTTTAATAATACATATTTAAGCTGCATTGACAAATGCTAAAAAATAAAATGTCAGTGCTGTTATTCTTTTCCTTAATTCACTGTACTTGTATGTAGCTCTGGGCCAAGGTATTTGTTCCTGAACCATGTGTTAAAAGTTATTTTCTACAGATTTGCATAATTCCTTCATATCAGGTTTAGTTATCACAATTAACTCCAATTATAACATTGTGTATATCAACTGTTGGATATTTAAGCAATAACCCACATATGGGTGTGGGTAATGCTAGATTTACCCACGGTTGATGTGGTTTGGTCATGAGGGTGAAGCCCGAGTGACCAAACAAAGACAACCATGGGTAAATGTAGCATTACCCACACCCAGACATGGGTTATTGCTATTATACAATGACATTATTTAAGAAAAATAATACTTACTTTTCTTAAATAATGTCTTTGCATAATACCTCCGTGGTGCCCTTCTGCAGTTTTCCGCTATCCTGGGGCTTTTTCTGATGTACTGCTCATGCTTATGGAACTTGTGTTCCCAGTGCACATGCTTACGCAGTACATCAGAGCTGTGTAGAGAAAGCAACAGAGAAAGGAAGATCTCTGTTCCCTTTTTTAAAGCTATCTCGCTATGTTAAATGAGTTTAACATAGCAAGATATCTTCCATCTCGCTATGTTAAATGTATAACATAGCAAGATTAAAGCAATGAAGATCTTCCTTTCTCCGTTGCTACCTGTGCTCACAAAGACAAAAAAAATCAGGACATATACTAATGGAAAAAATCTGGGCAACCGGACCTTTTTCCATTAGTATATGTCGGATTTACAACAGGCACACTGGTTGAGCTGGCCAATCAGCATGCACGTTTTGGAATGCTAATTGCCAGTCATTGTATAATTAACATTACTGAATGTCTGGATATATGAGTTTCTTGCAATATTCAAACAGTTAATAAATGGCAGGAGAAATCACACTGCCTGTCTCTGTGTATTTCTTTATTTTATTAACTGTGACTGATGTTCAGACACGACAGAATAGCAATAAGTGCAAACCACATGTGCAGTCAACATTTCAAAGCTCTATGTAGAACCACCCATAGGTGTGTAAAAAAATTATTGCAGTCGTTTATCTGCCCTGTGCAAAACCTCATTTCAGACAGGTGCTGAGGTCTAAATGCCTTCAGTACAGCCTCTGTTTTGTGTAGTGAATTATGTAGTCCATCTCAGTTAATCACAGGCTGACTTCAGGAAATCATAAATGTTTTACGTATAGACAGTTTACATAATGTCATGCAATGTGATTTTTTACGAAAAAAGGAATATATTTGCTTGTTATACAAGGCAACATTTTATACACAATTAATTTAAAGTACAAATGCTTTATTAAAAGGATAATGGAGTGTCCCCAACTATGTGGCACAGAGAGATAAAGCCCTAATTGTGACTCAGGCGACACAACTTCCATTAGTGGCTCTGGCACTAGAAGTGTGAGGGGGGGAGAGGCATGGCTTCTGTTTAGATGCCTGCCTGTGGGGAGAGATTTGGTGGCTCCCAGCCTGTGGGAGCTGACACTTTATGGATAAGGTGGGAGTATGCTACACCTAAGTAACCCATAGACTGGGGGAGGTGTGAGCATGACTACCAAAGCCAGTGGTGATACCCACAGCAGAGAACATGAGTGAGAATCTTTACAGCCCCATAGAAGGGCAGAGGTAGTCTTCATGGTGATGAGGATATTCACATCACAGGGTGGGGTTAAAGCTATAGTACAGACTCGCCTTATGGCTGCCTGCACAATTGTCGTGCCCTGGAAAGCTCTTGCCTGATTGTGGAATAAATGAGCTGTGGCGATTCTTAGCCCAGAGGGCAAGAATGGGCACTGGAAATCCAACCCCAGTAGGAAAGAAATGAGTAGCCAATGTCTGGATGGCCTGCAGGAATGGGGAATAAAAAGAATATGGGAAAAAGTAGAAAGGAATGAGTGGGTCATGCCTACAGTGATTGTAATAAAGTGAAGAAAATCAGAAGATGCATATATTTATAAAGATTTGATGTTCACATACACATAATCTTGAGTGCCAAAGAGTATTCGTTACCATGACTAGAATGCATCTTTGCATCCTTAATGTGTAAAACATTTAACAAATACTGACGTAGTATGAACCTATCTACAGATGGAAGTTGAAGATTTGTTTAAGGCAGTCCTTGACTATTAATACACATAAAGGATTGTTCTGTTACAACCAGAGTGGTGTCTGCTTCAGTGATTTGGCAAAAGGTAATGAGCTATGTACTTCAATGATGTCTAATATGTAGTGTTACCTTGGTGATATCATGTAATAAGCAAAGATAATGAAGACCTTTTAGGGTCCTAAATAGGCTAAAGGAACATTGGGTTTAAGCTACAGGGGATAGATGCAAGATTTTCAAGCAGGAAACTTTCCGTGGTCAGCATGTGATTAAATAAGATTGACTACGTAATTCATCAGACAAAAGGGAACTTGTGCTGAAAGCACTTAGACCTCAGAATCTGCCAAAAATTAGTTGCCTAGGTCTAGTAAACTGCTGCCACAGATTTCTACCAAACTTGTTGATGGCTGTCCATCAGGTGCATGTGATATTGCAGAATGGGTTTACCGAGTACAGAAGAGACAGATACAATTAAGCTTCCACAAAAAATGAGCAGATGACTATATCAGATGATGTGCTTACCCATAGTTATCATTTTGTGTCTATTATACTAGCATGCAGTGTGACCTTAGGGAACTGGCACCATTCTATCCCACGATCCCCAGGTAGTACAGACAAATTTGGTACTGACTGAAGTTTTACCACTACTTTTATGGATAAAAGTTCATGTTATTATCACATCATCAGCCTTTATTCCTCACATTTAATCAGTGGAATGGTGCCACATCAATGGCAGCAGAATGTTTGCACCATCTGGTACGTTATCTAGAAGTACCTTCCCATGCCACTGCATATAAAGGGTTAAAGCAGCATGTTAATGCTGATGAACTGTTATGTTTACCATATTCAAACCAGGAAACACTCCATGTGTATTATACACCTGCTGAGCAATTACTATTGATAAATACATTTATCCGAGGAGAAATCAGAATGATCCACCATTGTCGAGGTGTATATGATTATTGCAGGAAGAATGCCACAAAGTTCTATAAAAGACCAATTGTCTGTCTACAAGGATACTATAATGTGTGTGTGTGTGGGGTCAGAGTGGTACTTTCAAAGATAGGCATGGGAGTGTTGGATACTACCTGTGCTTGTAACTTTATATGGTACCCAGATGCAGGCAAGTAAACTGAAGATTCAACAAGTGTAAATTATCTGTTCATTTACCTGTTTTATTTTTTAACTGGGGTTGCCTGGCTGGGCATATCCCATTTTCATCAGAGATCCAGTTAAAAGCATTAAAGTATAAAGTAAAAGATGTTAGTAGATCATTGCAGATCATTATAAATTCATCAAAGATACTTGGTCATACACATGTAATTATATACATGTAAAATTCATCTGATTTTACATCAGAAACCTGTTATATACAGATCATGGATACACTGACCAAGAACAGCATTCTTTCATGTTTATGTTATAGCATTATTGGTCCCTGATCTTCTACAGTGCTAATTTGGAAATAATTCATTTTATGGAAATAAAAAAAATGTCTATGGTATGATTTTTTTTTGTAGTGACAGGCAGTGATGGGTCCAGAAATGATGACTTGCCACAAAGCTGATCACCCTATTCTAAGCAAGTTGACACTATGACAGGTGTAGAGCTGAACCTGATGAAGAGTGCAGAGACAAATAGGAGGTAAGGCTTTAGGAAGGATCTGGATATTGCTATGCAAGTAGAATTTAAAATATTCTCTAAATCTGCCTTAATTGTAGATTATTCCTTAGAAATGCAGAAATAATATGAATGTCACCTTTTAAGGCAGAGTTGTGATAACTCTCAGCCAGCAGCTTTGTGGATTTGACTTCCTTACTGAGATTATTCTCATTGACTAACATTTTGAACTGTTTAATGCATTTTTTCATTAAGTTTGGGGAAAACAGTATTATTTTCATTTTGTTTAGGTATATGTCAGCCTGTCTATCCTAGCTAGTGTTCAACTGTGGCAGAATTATTCTGGATTTGTAAAATATTTTGGTGTCTGTAGAACAGAAAAAAAGAGGTTAAAACAATTATCCAAGTTCTTTACAAAAGTTGCAGGAATGCAATGTGTCACCATGTCATTGAATAAAAACACTGAAAAGAAATAGACCAAGGGTGCACCCTTGTGGGACACTTCTTGGACTGGAAGTGGTTGTGATAGAACCCTGGTTCATTTCACAGACTCAGAGCAATTGCTCAGGTAGTTGTAAACCAGGATCCTCATTGCTGGTGTAAACTTCAGGTAGCAAGGCATTCTAACAAGAGTTGACCCTTAACAGCTTAGTATGTTAAACATTTAAGACTGGTTTAAGTAAAGTACTGATATTAAATTTGATCCAGCTTAGCTCAGAGATGTCTGACTTGAAGATGTAAAATTTCTCAAAAAGTACCAACACAAAAACTCTTACACCACTGAGATTAGCCATCACTTTCATGGCAGGGTATGTACATTGACTTTGGAAGAAAATTCCTCACTTTTATTGAAGCACACTGCAAATGGACAAAGGTCATTTGTGTAACCTTTATAATCTCTGTGAAGACACCTGAAATGGTACATGCAATATTTTCAAGAAGTAGCTTGTTTGAATAGATTTTTAGTTCACAGCTGAAGAATTAGCATAAACATTAAATATTTCCCATATGATTTCCATCATTAAGGCATAGATGAATTCTTAGAAGTGTTTGTACAAATATCTTAGAAAGCCATTAAAGTCATGAGACATGATCATTCATCCATCCATTCAGCTCCTGTAGTGACCCCATGAACAACCATCACCATTAGTTTACTATGTGAATAGGGCACTGAAGTAAATTTCTGGACATTTCTTCCAAATCATGCAGATAGACCTCACAATTCTTCCATGTTAAACACAGACACACACACACACACACACACACACACACACACACACACACACACACACATCTCTATGGGCAATTTTAGAGTTGCCAAACCACCTACCACACACCTTTGAGATATGGGAGGAAATGGAAGTATCCAGAGACAGCTCACATGAGCACAAGAAGAACAAGTGAACTTCTTACAGAAGGTACCCCAGCTGATAACTGTACCATGGAAGGTCTTACTGTGAAACAACAATTTTGCATACTACAGGGAAAAGGACCGATAGTCTGCTTTGTGCATATCCATACACAGTACATACAGCCACTAATACAGTGCTATTAATGATGTTCCCAGGGTTCCATCCTGGACTTAAGGAAAAGAGATTTAAGGAGACTACAAAACAAGCAATTTAGACCTAGCCACTATGTGTTTGCATGCAGCAATAGAACTGGCAAATAGCAATTAAGACAAATTGTTTCAAATTCAGGGTCTTTATGCCACTACATAGATATGGGAAATAGCACATATACAAGACACATGGACCACATTTTATGCATCTGCTTATGTCTGTATCTAGTGACTACTGCAAGACAGTTACAGTTTGAAAGACGTCCGGATAACCACCAGCATGCTCTATTATTAACATGCAGCTCAAAAAAGGTTGGATGACAGAAGTCATACCTTAACCATGATGGCTGATGAAAGCCATGCTTATGTAAAAATGGATGACCACAACCATACCCCAAAGCCAGCCAAATGTTGTAAGCAAGAGTAAGTGATGATCAGTTTCCCTAAGGTTAGTCAGCTTCACCGGGGGTTCATCAGAGCTGATACGAATCATGGCTGTAAGCCAAACAAAGACCCAGAAATCCTCTACACAGTGTCTGTGGAGATCCCTACCAATACAGCCTATGAGAGGAATAATATTGTAAACTAAATTATTAGGATGAGTGACATTTTTAGTGTTAAGTGCCCATTGCCATGGAAATGAAGAATTTCATCTTATGACATAAAAACCTGATATTATAAGTGATGGCAGTCACTTAACATTGATAATAACTAAAATGTGATTGAATTATCAGATATTGACTTTACAACAACACTATGTTTCATTATTAAAATTTAATACTGAAATGACAGGGTTATTACTGTGCCATAACTGATGACATCTGATGTGGCAATGTTTCAATGCAACTTGAAAGCTCAAGAGCTCATAAGAGCAGACTAACTCAAATAAATCTTCCTATACCGACTCTCCACCTTCATTTTAAAATGTTTTAGACTATCTGTTTGGTTAACATCTACTGGCAATTTATTTCACCTTTTACTTGCCATAATCTGCAAAATGTTCTCTGTTTTTAGCAATCAGTAATTAGTTCTAGCACACCTATCAAGATTTTAAAATATTTGTAACTAAATGCAAACTTTATACATTTATAATTTAAGCATTTATACACTCAAATGGATTTTATCTGAATAAACGGTAATACATGGAGTGTAAAGGTTAAAATTTGTAGTCAATCCTCATAGAGTTAAAACCATTTATACATCTAACTTTTGTACCTTTTCAAGTCTTACTATTAGGTGTATATTTACAAAATCTTCAACATATTCTAACACAGGCCTAATGTTAGCAGGAGAGCTTCCTTGTTTTTTGAACAGATAGAATGAAGGATTGTTCTAATGCTTCCAAAGCATTTTCTGACAGCCTTTGTTACTTCACATGCAAATTGCAGGTCTTCAGACATCGTTATATCTAGGTCCTCATAAATTTCACACATTTAATCCATATGTATATCTGATCATTTTACCTACATGCATAATTCAACATTTCTTAACATTAAAGGAAATGTTTTTACCTGAGCCTACTTCTGCAGCTTAAGAGTGCATAACTCCCCTTAACTCTGTTTTAAGCATTCTACCAACCACCCAATTTGCAATCCAGGTATTATCATTATTTGCAACTGCCATAAACAAATGCTAATACATAAATGTATTATGTAATTTACCTCTCCGATTGTAAAGCAAAAATAGGAAGAAATTATATGTTGCTACTGAGTTTTGTGTGTGTGTGTGTGTGTGTGTGTGTGTGTGTGTGTGTGTGTGTGTGTGTGTGTGTGTGTGTGTGTGTGTCTGTCTGTCTGTGATTGTTGTGCTTGTGTGTGCATATTATGCCTGCATGTGTGTGCATATTGCATATGTATGTGTCAGAAGGTTGTGTGGAGAGCCTGTAAGGGGGAATAATGTGCCTTCTGTATTATTCAAGCAGCAAGTAAATGGCAGAAGTAACTTTTCTCTCTCTGGCTCCATGTAGTTATTTATTTTATTAAACTGCAAATACAGTTAATTTAGACATAGCATCAATCACTCCAATTGCAGTTACTTTACTGAAAACATGCTCTAGATCACGTCATGTGATTTAAGTCCTACATCTATTGTTCTTGTCTACAAATGTAGACTTATGTCCCATTCCATAATGAAAATGGCTTCCTTGCTTCGTGTATTTTTCACTTAGGTCACAGACTTTCTTCTGACAATCCAGCACCATGTAGCGGTTGCATTTTTTCACTCACAGTGATTTAGTAAATAAGCACAACGTATCATTTGGGCTATTGGTACACTTTATAATAAGGATTTACCAAACTCTGGAACAGTTATTTGCAGTTGTCTTAGCACTGTGTTACCTATGCACTAGTCCTATTATCACAAAATAGTTAATAACATTTCATGGAACATTGCTCCTCACCGTATGCATTCATGAGCTTTATTTGTATAATAGCTTTGAAAAATAATTATTGTTTTGTGAGAAACTCTGAGGTAAACTATCAAAAATGCAACTGAAGCAACAAATACATTCTTAAAAAAAGAAAGCTTACGGGAGTGCATTGGTATAGCTACTGTGTTATAGACCAGTTCCTCCATTACATCTTACTACCAAATAATCTTTGTGTTAGTATTATGCATTATTTGTTTTATTTTTATTATTTATTTTATCACAGCGTTCCATGCCATGATGTAGCTGATGGACTTTGGTGAGTTATATCCAGTACTGACTTACAGAGTTATCATTCAACCAGAATCACACACTTAAAAATAGGATTGTGACAAGTTATATCTGCAGACACACTGAAAAAAATATTTTATGTGGGACGTTTTGCTCCCCCATTTCCTATATATGGTCTCTGCCCCAAAACCAATGTACTTAATTATTTCAGCTCTGTGATTACACTTGAAGCATTGTAAACCCAGCTTATTGCCTGGTAAGGAATTTTATATTTGCTAGATTGTTATCGCATGAGATAAGTCTTCCTAGATGAATTATGCTTTTGGATCTGACTGATTCCTGTATAACATCCAAACAGTGCAGAGAGCAAAGCTAATGATGCTGGTCAACTAAATACCTCATGTAAATGTACTAAATAACATTGAAAATAAATTGCCTTCTCAGAGACGCAACGGTTGATGGTGTGGTAAATTTGCAAATTTTAATCAGAGGGTGAGTGACTTTTGCACTGTGTGTTCAGAAGGTCATTTTGCAAGTCAGACACACAGTCTCACTACATTTTAATATCAAAGGTCCACCTTATACAAGCCAACTAGAATGTGGGTATCACTTCCAGAGAAGCATAATATCACACATATCCAACCTGCCCATTATGTAAGTCCACATATTTTGCTGGAATAGTTAGGCATTTATGCAACATTTGCACTATTCACAAAACCTGCATTACTCTGGCAAGATTTTAAATATATCAAAATGTACAAGGGTATTTGAAATGCTTATTTGGGATTGAACCTTGGCTATGGTAAGGGATAAAGTTGTAGGGGGTAATGGTTGGGGGAGTATGTTCTATAACCTGATCAGATGACTGAATTACATGGTGAGTAGTAGGTACATAAATCAAGTACCACTGAGTGAAATGTAAGAAAGAGATGGGTATTGTAGCGTTATATGAGATACATAGGTAATGAGGCTGTGACTACTGAGCAAACATATTGGTGAAAGGTTTCTTTGTGAAAAGAAGTGCCAGGGACATGACTGCAAAGGGATGATGTAGCAGCAAGGACATGAAAACAAAATGGAAGGTGGGAAGGCACTTTATTAATAACTGGTATGCCATGTAGCTTACAATAAGATAGGTGATAACAAAGGGGAATGTTCTTTTACTTGTGCACCAGTGTATCTACAACATTTCCTGTGCATCTCAACTAGCACAGCTGGCTGGCATACATTAGAAAGGCCTGCACTATGGAATGAGGGCTATATGTTAGTATGGTCATTGCACACTGTATGGCCTAGCCTTTTAAAGGTATGGCTGTGCACTAGTTGCTTGTATTATGCAATGCAAGATTCTGTATGAACTCTATGGGGTACCATTTTCCAAATGTTTGCATATTGCATGTATACACAAGGATATTTTCCACAGTAACTATGGTTTCTGTGATAGACTGGCATCCGGTTAAGGATTAGATTTCTGTCTTCCCCTTACTAGGTACTGGGAGAGGCATTGGCTAAGTCTCAGTACTGGAATAACATATTGAGACTGTCTTTCAAAATACTGATTAAGTTTGATTGCTTAGGCAATTCCATGCAATATATCTGTCTTTCAGACTATCTTTTGTGGACTTAACTCAGAGATCGAATTATTTTTCTGCTTACCTGTTTCCATGTAGAAAGGCATTTCATCTGCTATATGGACCCAGGGTATCCATGATGACCCTCCACTTCTTAGTATCCTTGCTCTCAACTCTTGCAGAAACCCCTTTTCCACAGATTCCCACACACATGCACATTTCCATACCTCCTCCTTTACTACATGCCTATATTAATTCTACGGATGAGAACTGAGACCACAGAAAATGTGTCTCATTCTGCACTAGTTATCTGACTTTCAAGTAAGAATAAGGAACTCTGAGGTATCCTGAATAACATTAGTGAGAGTACAAATGTCTTAACGTAATTATTACATTCACTTAGCAATGAAAATAGAGAATATCCTCTAAATGTTCCCAATTAAACTGCTATCAGAAAATGTATAAATCCATGTGCTATAAAAATCTAGCATATTTCTTTCTCTTCACTACAAGGATAATGATATATGACACAACTTCTCCTCTCTTAACTGGCAAGCAAGCAAAAATCACTGATTAGGCAAACTACAGAATATATTTAGGATGCAAGACAGAGAGAGAGCTACAGAGTTGTATGAAAAGGTATTTTTTCAAAATGCTACATAACTTCTATAACATTCACTATCAGCCATCAAGAAATGATGTATTTGCATTCCAGCAAGTGAGCTCTCGCAGTCACAGCCATGTCAAATCAGTAAGCTTTCTCCCGTGCCTGTAATGATAATGTGCAGAAGCAGGGCTTAGGCCTTTCAGTGGCATATGCAGGAACTGAGTCATTTTGGGATGTTGCATTTTCCTTCTCTTGATTTGTCGCAGGCGGCTCTGATCTGTAATTATATCATAGTATATACTACAACAAACATAAGTAAGAATTTAGGGAATTTGCTTCTGAATGATGCAGTCTTGTAGCACTTATACTGTTTTTGTTAGAACATGGTTTTCTTCGACTGTTTTAAATGAATAATTGCAACTTTCCCAACAATGGCAGCCAGTAATCCACAGATGCCTTTTAAGCCAGGTGAAGAAGCTTATGTCAACAATTGTAGAATGCTACTGAAGACAGGAAGGTTGCTGTGGATCATGACATTTTTTTTAGAATAATGAATGAAAAAAGAAAGCCCTTCATTCCAAACATATAAAGTAATCCTATGGCACTTGCCCGGGCATTATTGCTAACATTTTACTCATGAGGAAATACCAACAAATAAGGGAAGCTATGTAAGAGTATGGGAGGAATTCATAAACTTCCTATGCTTTGCACAAGAGTATGCCTCAGGCTTAGACAAGGAACAATAATAAACATGGATGATCATAATTCATCTCATATACTCACACACACACACACACACACACACACACACACACACACACACACACACACACACACACACACACACACACACACACACACACACACACACTTGCCCTTTAAATACTTCAAAGTTTGACTAAGTGTCTGGTAAAGTACTTTGGGAAATCTTGCAGGCAGATCATTTGCAAGTCCGCAACAAACAGTAGGTGGCTTTCAGTAGAACTGTAGACCCAGTGCATGCAGAGGCAGTGCATGCAGCGGCATAGCTAGGGTGGGGTAAAAGGGTAGCTGCCCCATGTATAAGGTGTTAGGGGGTGCAATCTGAATGCTGGTATAAGAATGAATGCAGATACTGTTTTTTTAATCAGGACTGAAATGGTGCAGTGTTTTGTGTGAGCTATAAGTTGCAGCAAGATGCTTGCTAGAAATGTAGCAAACAGTTTGCTATAGTTTTCAGAGTAGCAGGCTTAGTCCTTAAGCTTTTTTTTTTGCTCCTCAATGTAGAGTTGAAGGACACTAGATCAGGCAATGGTACCAGGTACCAGATAAGCTAGTCACAGCTTGTGAGTGCATGGACTCCCTATCCCAGCTCCTATCCCAGCCAATTAGAATGGTCTCCTACCCCGTCCTGGTATGATTAAGTCTATCTCCATAGCACCACATCACTATCATTGACCAGTTACCCCTTCCTGCTTTTTCTAACTACAAGCAGAGATCTAAGATCCCTGTCTGTACTCCCAACACCTGATAGTGACTGCATTCCAACACCTCTACAGTAAATGAGTTAGTGACTGGCATTCCCTAATAGCCTCTGATCCTGCTGCCATTTTGAGTCCTTAACCACTATCACCCATCCGCAGCCTGAGTGTGCATAGTGCCTTGGCTATCCCACAGCTGAAAGTCATGCACTCTCTTTGCTAACCATGTTTATCTGTCAATATTCACAGCTTGTAGTCTCCTCTCAGTGCCTTGACAGAGATCAGTACACCTTATACACATAAACACCCTTATTGGTAATCTGCAAAGTCTCCCACCCATCAAAGCAACAATCAAAATACAGTATCCCTTAGTTATGCTAATGTGTCAAGTAGTGGTAACCACTTCAGCATTTCTCTATCCCAGACTAACATTAATTACAGTATGAATAATGCTGATATATTTTCTAAAAATACAATTCATCATGTTATTATACTAATAAGGAGATCCTTCCTCCCAGCATCTCAGATCCCACTACATCGCTGTATGTCAAGCTGTCAAACCAAACTTGGTGAATCCCAGTCAATAATTATTAAATCAATTTATTTCTGTTAAACTTGTTGACTCTACTGGGCAGAGCCCTTTTTAGAGGGGACCCAAGGAGGAAAGCTCCTGAGAATTATGCAATACAACAGTATGCAAAAACATTTTAAAACTGAAATATTTAACAACTTATATTAAACAAATTAACAATGTAAATGTGTCTTTAAGTACATATGAGTGATAGAAGTTTTGTTAGTAATATATATTATTAACATAGTATACAATACTAGCCTGTGGTATTAGGTGTGTATTTCAATGTGTAAAACCATGCATAGATGAGATAAAACATATTTCCCTTAACTTTTATAGTTACACATAATGGGAAGTAGGTTTAAATACATCTGAGAAACATATACATTTCCTGTATAGTAAACTAATGTCATGCTATGTGCTAATAAGTTCATATACAATACTGTCTGCTGACAGTTAACATTAACCCGGTGGAAAGAACAACTAATCTTTAGTTAGAATAGGTGTTTTTTTACTTATTTAAGGGAAGACTAGTGATATACTAGAACAAGGAAACCTGGTGGTGGAATGAGGAAATACAGGAGAGTATACATAGAAAGAGGCTGGCAAAGAAGAAGTGGGATTGTCAGAGAGATGAAGAAAGTAAACAGGAGTATAAGGAGATGAGGTGCATGGCAAAGAGAGAGGTGGCAAAGGCTATGGTAAGGCGTATAGAGAGTTGTATGAAAGGTTGGACACTAAGGAGGGAGAAAAGGACCTGTACCGATTGGCTAGACAGAGGGACTGAGCTAGTAAAGATGTGCAGCAGGTAAAGGTGATAAAGGATAATGAGGGAAACATACTCACAAGCAAGGAGAGTGTGTTGAGCAGATGGAAGAGTACTTTGAGGGGTTGATGAATGAAGAGAATGAGAGGGAGAGTATGTTGGATGATGTAGGGATAGTGAATCATGAAGTGCAGTGGATTAGCAAGGAGGAAGTAAGGATAGCTATGAAGAGGATGAAGAATGGAAAGGCTGTTGGTCCAGATGACATACCTGTGGAAGCATGGAGGTGTTTAGGTGAAATGGCAGTGGAGTTTTTAGCCAGATTGTTTAATGAAATTTTGGAAAGTGAGAGGATGCCTGAGGAATGGAGAAAAAGTGTTTTGGTACTGATTTTTAAGAATAAGGGTGATGTGCAGAGCTGTAGTAACTACAGAGGGATTAAATTGATCAGTCACAGCATGAAGTTATGGGAAAGAGTAGTGGAAGTAAGGTTAAAAAGGGAGGTGATGATTAGTGATCAGCAGTACGGTTTCATGCCAGGAAAGAGCACTACAGATGCAATGTTTGCTCTGAGAGTGTTGATGGAGAAGTACAGAGAAGGTCAGAAGGAGTTGCACTGTGTCTTTGTGGACTTAGAGAAAGCATATGACAGGATGCCTAGAGAGTAGTTGTGGTATTGTATGAGGAAGTCAGGAGTGTCAGAGAAGTATGTAAGAATGGTACAGGATATGTACAAGGGTAGTGTGACAGCGGTGAGGTCTGCGGTGGGAGTGACGGATGCATTTAAGGTGCAGGTGGGATTACATCAAGGATCAGCTCTGAGCCCTTTCTTATTTGCAATGGTGATGGACAGGTTGACAGACAAGGAGTCCCTGTGGACTATGATGTTTGCAGATGACATTGTGATCTGTAGTGAGAATAGGGAACAGGTGGAGGAGACCCTGGAGAGGTGGAGATATGCTCTAGAGAGAAGAGGAATGAAGGTCAGCAGGACTAAGACAGAATATATGTGTGTGAATGAGAGGGAGGATAGAGGAATGGTGAGGATGCAGGGAGTAGAGGTGGCAAAGGTGGATGAGTTTAAATACTTGGGATCAACAGTTTAGAGTAATAGTGAGTGTGGAAGAGAGGTGAAGAAGAGAGTACAGGCAGGATGGAGTGTGTGGAGAAGAGTATGAGGAGTGATTTGTGACAGACGAGTACCAGTAAGAGTGAAATGGAAGGTCTACAAGAGGGTGGTGAGACCAGCTATGTTATATGGGTTGGAGACAGTGGCATTGACAAAAAGGTAGGAGTCAGAGCTGGACATGGCAGAGTTAAAGATGTTAAGATTTGCACTGGGTGTAATGAGGGTGGACAGGATTAGGAATAAGTATATTAGAGGGTCAGTCCAGATTGGAAAGTTTGGAGACATATCCAGAGAGGCAAGATTACGTTGGTTTGGACATGTGCTGAGGAGGGATGCAGAGTATATTGGGAAAAAGATGCTAAGGATGAAGTTGCCAGGTAACAGGAAAAGAGGACGGCCTAAGATAAGGTTTATGGATGTGGTGAGAAAGGACATGCAGGTGGTTGGTGTGACAGAGCAAGATGCAGAGGACAGGAAGAAATGGAAACAGATGATCTGCTGTGGCGACCCCTAATGGGAGCAGCCGAAAGAAGAAGAAGAAGACACAATATACAGGATTTGTGACTTGCAGGGTGGGTTTTGCAATTTGCTTTTAATGTGGAGAATTCTGCTATGGCTGTTAGGCAGAGAGGTAGGTTGTTAAATTCTAATGAGAGCTACGGACTTGGAGATGTGTTTCTTATTAGTGAGTTGGACTTTTATAGTTGGAGACATGAGTTTGTTGACTTCAGCTGCTGGGTGATAATATGCCATATCATTGGGATAATGAGGGATAGAGAGGAAAAGGTGAGGTGAATGTAATTTTGTTTTTCTAGAGTCATTCAATTAAGTTGCCAAATAAGCTGAAAAGTGATGTATAAGCTACAGTGGTGCGACCAGTACTACTGTATGGCACAGAAACCTGGGTAGTGAAGGCAGAACAGTTGAGGAAGCAAGAGGTTATAGAAATGAAGTGTCTAAGATAGGATGCATAGTGTGGGTTAGACAAAGAAATGAGGACATTAGAGAGAAGCTAAAGTAGCTGCAATTGCATAGAAGGTCAAAGAGAGTATATTATGGTGGTTCTGCAGAAAGACAGAAGATGATCTGATGAAACAGATTTGGAGAAACAAGGAGAAGATCAGAGATGTCCAGCAAAGACATAGATGGATTATGTGACACAGGACCAGTGACAGTCAGGTACCACTGTTGTGGAAGGAAAAAGAGTGGCACTGAATCAAGAAAGGTGTCAACAGTTGACACAACACCCTGACCTCATGTAGAAAATGAGAAAAAAGGAGGCTGTTGATGCAGTTACGTTGTTTTATGACATATCACACTCATTAATGTGTTTTTATTCAAGTAAATGAGATGAATAATAAATAAAACATCTAGTAATAACAACATTATCCAAAGGAATCACACACACAAGCACAGTCAAGGTTATAGATTGTATTACTAGAATTGCAGAAGACCACTATTTCACATCTCTGCAATTCAATAAACATGAATGTAAATATAGAAAGAGGATTACAATATAAACTGTGCCTCTTTGCAGAGAACAGTAAGATCTTCCCAAACACCAATGTGCAAAAAAGGCATCAGGAAGAAAAAGGTTAAAAGGATAGAGATAAAATGAACAAGTAGAAAACGCATACAGACATGAACATACACTGAAAGGAACAGCTGTATGGGATGTCAGGACAATCTTGAAGGAGTGCAAGTAACCTAATACAGATGCTAGAAAAGAAACTAGGTGGATAAAACTAAAGTAATTTAATAAATATGGGCCCTGATTCCAAGACTTGCTCTCAGTGTAAGTGAACACTTACACGAAGAGCACATTGATAACTCGTGTTTTCAAATCTAGACTCTGTAGTAAGCCTGTTTAGGCCTTACACTGAAGTAAGTCACTTAAAGTGAGAACACATCTTTTGGAATCAGGGTAGACCTGCTAAAACAACTGTTTTGGAATCTGGTCCATACTCTAGAAGACAGCCATAAAAGAAAGGTTGCATACTACATACACACTTTCACATAGTTGAAGGAAATCAGCAAACTGTAGCTGAGCAAAGCACACATTAGCACCAAATTTCAGACTCATAAACCTACCAAAACGAGTTATAATAACTGTTTAAATAGGTAATTTGACTTAATACAAGAAACATGAATTGATGAAGAGTGCACAGAATCATGATAATAGCATTTCTATGTTCAACAGTGACTCAATAACTAAAACAACTCAGTAATTATGTTGTTAGGCACAATGCTTTTCTAATTCAGGCAAGAAGTAATGGCTTTCCCTTCATTAAGTGCACTTTGTTCTGCAATTGCAACAATAGAGATGGAGCTGGACAGATTGGCTGGGTTGTTATGTTTTCATATCTACCAAAAGTCATGATGAGCTCCACATAAGTCATTTAAAGAGTCACCCCTTTCAACACCCTTCTTTATCAAACAGTGTAGAATGTACAGCAATGTCAAAATAGTATTTCATCATCAGTCCTGTTTCTTGATGACCCTCTCTGCATCCTCATACCCACATGTAACAGGTATGCCAGAGGCTATTTAAACTGCCAAAGTGTGACCATTTATAAGGACTGTTATACTACTCATAAATATGCATGCTCTTTGCTGAGTTTAATGCAAAAGAAAGCCAGCAATGACATAAGAATATGTTTGTGTTAAAATGCTTTTTTTTTTCACTCTTCAACATTTTGGAGTAACTCAGCCAAAACTAGATCAGTTTCCAGTAGTATAACTTACTCCCTTAGTCCTAGCTTTAGAGCTTATATGGAATTAATTTGCTTCACGGAAGGTCTGTCTTGTATTCATGAGCAAATCACTGGACTGCCTGTACATTTGTTTCAGGGTACTACTTGCCTGCACTCTCTGACCTCATTACCTAATTATTGTCTCTCTAAGGTCATTCCACTTCACAGAATGAATGATTATTGACAGGGAGAATAAAGTCTGTCACACTCTTTCTCTCTGAGGTTGTGAGATCACTGCACCTACTAAAGAGGCACATGCAAGAAGCAGAATCTTAATCGTTTGCATCTCCAGCAAATGTTAGCTGCAAACAGTTTGCTATAGTTTTCAGAGTAGCAGGCTTAGTCCTTAAGCTTTTTTTTTTGCTCCTCAATGTAGAGTTGAAGGACACTAGATCAGGCAATGGTACCAGGTACCAGATAAGCTAGTCACAGCTTGTAAGTGCATGGACTCCCTATCCCAACTCCTATCCCAGCCAATTAGAATGATCTCCTACCCCGTCCTGGTATGATTAAGTCTATCTCCATAGCACCACATCACTATCATTGACCAGTTACCCCTTCCTGCTTTTTCTAACTACAAGCAGAGATCTAAGAACCCTGTCTGTACTCCCAACACCTGATAGTGACTGCATTCCAACACCTCTACAGTAAATGAGTTAGTGACTGGCATTCCCTAATAGCCTCTGATCCTGCTGCCATTTTGAGTCCTTAACCACTATCACCCATCCGCAGCCTGAGTGTGCATAGTGCCTTGGCTATCCCACAGCTGAAAGTCATGCACTCTCTTTGCTAACCATGCTTATCTGTCAATATTCACAGCTTGTAGTCTCCTCTCAGTGCCTTGACAGAGATCAGTACACCTTATACACATAAACACCCTTATTGGTAATCTGCAAAGTCTCCCACCCATCAAAGCAACAATCAAAATACAGTATCCCTTAGTTATGCTAATGTGTCAAGTAGTGGTAACCACTTCAGCATTTCTCTATCCCAGACTAACATTAATTACAGTATGAATAATGCTGGTATATTTTCTAAAAATACAATTCATCATGTTATTATACTAATAAGGAGATCCTTCCTCCCAGCATCTCAGATCCCACTACATCGCTGTATGTCAAGCTGTCAAACCAAACTTGGTGAATCCCAGTCAATAATTATTAAATCAATTTATTTCTGTTAAACTTGTTGACTCTACTGGGCAGAGCCCTTTTTAGAGGGGACCCAAGGAGGAAAGCTCCTGAGAATTATGCAATACAACAGTATGCAAAAACATTTTAAAACTGAAATATTTAACAACTTATATTAAACAAATTAACAATGTAAATGTGTCTTTAAGTACATATGAGTGATAGAAGTTTTGTTAGTAATATATATTATTAACATAGTATACAATACTAGCCTGTGGTATTAGGTGTGTATTTCAATGTGTAAAACCATGCATAGATGAGATAAAACATATTTCCCTTAACTTTTATAGTTACACATAATGGGAAGTAGGTTTAAATACATCTGAGAAACATATACATTTCCTGTATAGTAAACTAATGTCATGCTATGTGCTAATAAGTTCATATACAATACTGTCTGCTGACAGTTAACATTAACCCAGTGGAAAGAACAACTAATCTTTAATTAGAATAGGTGTTTTTTTACTTATTTAAGGGAAGACTAGTGATATACTAGAACAAGGAAACCTGGTTGTGGAATGAGGAAATACAGGAGAGTATACATAGAAAGAGGCTGGCGAAGAAGAAGTGGGATTGTCAGAGAGATGAAGAAAGTAAACAGGAGTATAAGGAGATGAGGTGCATGGCAAAGAGAGAGGTGGCAAAGGCTATGGTAAGGCGTATAGAGAGTTGTATGAAAGGTTGGACACTAAGGAGGGAGAAAAGGACCTGTACCGATTGGCTAGACAGAGGGACTGAGCTAGTAAAGATGTGCAGCAGGTAAAGGTGATAAAGGATAATGAGGGAAACATACTCACAAGCAAGGAGAGTGTGTTGAGCAGATGGAAGAGTACTTTGAGGGGTTGATGAATGAAGAGAATGAGAGGGAGAGTATGTTGGATGATGTAGGGATAGTGAATCATGAAGTGCAGTGGATTAGCAAGGAGGAAGTAAGGATAGCTATGAAGAAGATGAAGAATGGAAAGGCTGTTGGTCCAGATGACATACCTGTGGAAGCATGGAGGTGTTTAGGTGAAATGGCAGTGGAGTTTTAGCCAGATTGTTTAATGAAATTTTGGAAAGTGAGAGGATGCCTGAGGAATGGAGAAAAAGTGTTTTGGTACTGATTTTTAAGAATAAGGGTGATGTGCAGAGCTGTAGTAACTACAGAGGGATTAAATTGATCAGTCACAGCATGAAGTTATGGGAAAGAGTAGTGGAAGTAAGGTTAAAAAGGGAGGTGATGATTAGTGATCAGCAGTACGGTTTCATGCCAGGAAAGAGCACTACAGATGCAATGTTTGCTCTGAGAGTGTTGATGGAGAAGTACAGAGAAGGTCAGAAGGAGTTGCACTGTGTCTTTGTGGACTTAGAGAAAGCATATGACAGGATGCCTAGAGAGTAGTTGTGGTATTGTATGAGGAAGTCAGGAGTGTCAGAGAAGTATGTAAGAATGGTACAGGATATGTACGAGGGTAGTGTGACAGCGGTGAGGTCTGCGGTGGGAGTGACGGATGCATTTAAGGTGCAGGTGGGATTACATCAAGGATCAGCTCTGAGCCCTTTCTTATTTGCAATGGTGATGGACAGGTTGACAGACAAGGAGTCCCTGTGGACTATGATGTTTGCAGATGATATTGTGATCTGTAGTGAGAATAGGGAACAGGTGGAGGAGACCCTGGAGAGGTGGAGATATGCTCTAGAGAGAAGAGGAATGAAGGTCAGCAGGACTAAGACAGAATATATGTGTGTGAATGAGAGGGAGGATAGAGGAATGGTGAGGATGCAGGGAGTAGAGGTGGCAAAGGTGGATGAGTTTAAATACTTGGGATCAACAGTTTAGAGTAATAGTGAGTGTGGAAGAGAGGTGAAGAAGAGAGTACAGGCAGGATGGAGTGTGTGGAGAAGAGTATGAGGAGTGATTTGTGACAGACGAGTACCAGTAAGAGTGAAAGGGAAGGTCTACAAGAGGGTGGTGAGACCAGCTATGTTATATGGGTTGGAGACAGTGGCATTGACAAAAAGGTAGGAGTCAGAGCTGGACATGGCAGAGTTAAAGATGTTAAGATTTGCACTGGGTGTAATGAGGGTGGACAGGATTAGGAATAAGTATATTAGAGGGTCAGCCCAGATTGGAAAGTTTGGAGACATATCCAGAGAGGCAAGATTACATTGGTTTGGACATGTGCTGAGGAGGGATGCAGAGTATATTGGGAAAAAGATGCTAAGGATGAAGTTGCCAGGTAACAGGAAAAGAGGACGGCCTAAGATAAGGTTTATGGATGTGGTGAGAAAGGACATGCAGGTGGTTGGTGTGACAGAGCAAGATGCAGAGGACAGGAAGAAATGGAAACAGATGATCCGCTGTGGCGACCCCTAATGGGAGCAGCCGAAAGAAGAAGAAGAAGACACAATATACAGGATTTGTGACTTGCAGGGTGGGTTTTGCAATTTGCTTTTAATGTGGAGAATTCTGCTATGGCTGTTAGGCAGAGAGGTAGGTTGTTAAATTCTAATGAGAGCTACGGACTTGGAGATGTGTTTCTTATTAGTGAGTTGGACTTTTATAGTTGGAGACATGAGTTTGTTGACTTCAGCTGCTGGGTGATAATATGCCATATCATTGGGATAATGAGGGATAGAGAGGAAAAGGTGAGGTGAATGTAATTTTGTTTTCTAGAGTCATTCAATTAAGTTGCCAAATAAGCTGAAAAGTGATGTATAAGCTACAGTGGTGCGACCAGTACTACTGTATGGCACAGAAACCTGGGTAGTGAAGGCAGAACAGTTGAGGAAGCAAGAGGTTATAGAAATGAAGTGTCTAAGATAGGATGCATAGTGTGGGTTAGACAAAGAAATGAGGACATTAGAGAGAAGCTAAAGTAGCTGCAATTGCATAGAAGGTCAAAGAGAGTATATTATGGTGGTTCTGCAGAAAGACAGAAGATGATCTGATGAAACAGATTTGGAGAAACAAGGAGAAGATCAGAGATGTCCAGCAAAGACATAGATGGATTATGTGACACAGGACCAGTGACAGTCAGGTACCACTGTTGTGGAAGGAAAAAGAGTGGCACTGAATCAAGAAAGGTGGCAACAGTTGACACAACACCCTGACCTCATGTAGAAAATGAGAAAAAAAGGAGGCTGTTGATGCAGTTACGTTGTTTTATGACATATCACACTCATTAATGTGTTTTTATTCAAGTAAATGAGATGAATAATAAATAAAACATCTAGTAATAACAACATTATCCAAAGGAATCACACACACAAGCACAGTCAAGGTTATAGATTGTATTACTAGAATTGCAGAAGACCACTATTTCACATCTCTGCAATTCAATAAACATGAATGTAAATATAGAAAGAGGATTACAATATAAACTGTGCCTCTTTGCAGAGAACAGTAAGATCTTCCCAAACACCAATGTGCAAAAAAGGCATCAGGAAGAAAAAGGTTAAAAGGATAGAGATAAAATGAACAAGTAGAAAAACGCATACAGACATGAACATACACTGAAAGGAACAGCTGTATGGGATGTCAGGACAATCTTGAAGGAGTGCAAGTAACCTAATACAGATGCTAGAAAAGAAACTAGGTGGATAAAACTAAAGTAATTTAATAAATATGGGCCCTGATTCCAAGACTTGCTCTCAGTGTAAGTGAACACTTACACGAAGAGCACATTGATAACTCGTGTTTTCAAATCTAGACTCTGTAGTAAGCCTGTTTAGGCCTTACACTGAAGTAAGTCACTTAAAGTGAGAACACATCTTTTGGAATCAGGGTAGACCTGCGCTAAAACAACTGTTTTGGAATCTGGTCCATACTCTAGAAGACAGCCATAAAAGAAAGGTTGCATACTACATACACACTTTCACATAGTTGAAGGAAATCAGCAAACTGTAGCTGAGCAAAGCACACATTAGCACCAAATTTCAGACTCATAAACCTACCAAAACGAGTTATAATAACTGTTTAAATAGGTAATTTGACTTAATACAAGAAACATGAATTGATGAAGAGTGCACAGAATCATGATAATAGCATTTCTATGTTCAACAGTGACTCAATAACTAAAACAACTCAGTAATTATGTTGTTAGGCACAATGCTTTTCTAATTCAGGCAAGAAGTAATGGCTTTCCCTTCATTAAGTGCACTTTGTTCTGCAATTGCAACAATAGAGATGGAGCTGGACAGATTGGCTGGGTTGTTATGTTTTCATATCTACCAAAAGTCATGATGAGCTCCACATAAGTCATTTAAAGAGTCACCCCTTTCAACACCCTTCTTTATCAAACAGTGTAGAATGTACAGCAATGTCAAAATAGTATTTCATCATCAGTCCTGTTTCTTGATGACCCTCTCTGCATCCTCATACTCACATGTAACAGGTATGCCAGAGGCTATTTAAACTGCCAGAGTGTGACCATTTATAAGGACTGTTATACTACTCATAAATATGCATGCTCTTTGCTGAGTTTAATGCAAAAGAAAGCCAGCAATGACATAAGAATATGTTTGTGTTAAAATGCTTTTTTTTTCACTCTTCAACATATTGGAGTAACTCAGCCAAAACTAGATCAGTTTCCAGTAGTATAACTTACTCCCTTAGTCCTAGCTTTAGAGCTTATATGGAATTAATTTGCTTCACGGAAGGTCTGTCTTGTATTCATGAGCAAATCACTGGACTGCCTGCACATTTGTTTCAGGGTACTACTTGCCTGCACTCTCTGACCTCATTACCTAATTATTGTCTCTCTAAGGTCATTCCACTTCACAGAATGAATGATTATTGACAGGGAGAATAAAGTCTGTCACACTCTTTCTCTCGGAGGTTGTGAGATCACTGCACCTACTAAAGAGGCACATGCAAGAAGCAGAATCTTAATCGTTTGCATCTCCAGCAAATGTTAGCTGCAAACAACTTGGGCTGTTAAGCACCAGAAACTTCAATATAAGATTAGGTGAGCTGAGAAACTGCCTGTAAGCTGAAAGAACAAGAGACAACAGCAAAATATATCCCTGTTGATACCCATCAGCACCTCCTTCAAGGTTTATCTTTGTTAGAATGGGGAATTTGCATGCTAAAGAAAGACAGTGGAAGTGCCTGTACTGCAAGTCCTTTCCTCCCAAGATTACAGTGATGTTTCCCCTTAGTGCCATATCGTCTCAGCATACCACTCATCTTAATTTCTTCTGTGTCCTTCATTTTCAGCAACATGGTTTCAAGAAATGAGGTATTGTTTAACAGCTATCTTCTTCCTCAAATACAGTATCCTCCAAAACATGTACAAACTCACAGAGACTGTCTTCATTTAGTTGAATAAAGAATTCAACTCACTGTAGCATCCCAAAGTGTTCTTGAAGTTGCTTGGTACAAATTTTAGCCAGCTTTACTTAACTGGATGCATAACTCTCAGACTAAATGATTCGGTAAGATCAGAACAGGAAGATACCTCTCCTGCTAAGAGCAGACCCAGATGTAGGATCTGTCAGTCTCTGCCCAGAGTCCTGTTTTTCTTGTTTTCATCCCTGCCTTCTCAATTATTCCACCTGATGCTCTTGGCCTGTTTTATGTAATTCTATTGTTTTCCAGTATATCACTTGCTAGTATCAGAGCCAGTCTGACATCCCACCACTCATTCTCCTTCTTCATGTGTCTGTCACTAAAGGCCAAAACATTGCAGCCATGATGTTTGTCCAGCTTCCTGATACTTGGTCACTAACACTTTATCATTGTGCTGGCCTTTATCCAGGACAGTTTAAATACCTAGAATTTGGACTTCACGTATCTCATCATTTTAGCTTATTGTGATGCTGTGTCTTATAAATGTAGGGGGTCTCTTAGCTACGTTACATAAAGTATCAATTCTATTTATGTCTCGAAAAAATCCATAATTGCAAACAGGAGTTCTCGCTCCTTTCCAAACATGGGTCCTTCATTAATTATAACAGGCTACAGATAGTGTTAAGTTAGATCTGCAGGTTAATGGTTCAGTCACCACTCCTGTAACACTCCTGTGCAACTCTTGCTATGGTAAAACTATTACTAGCTTCCCAAAAACACAGTACAGCCTTCTACTTATGAATTTCAAAGTTCTTTACCTGAGAAGCTATCTATATATTGGCTCCATTCCCAAGAACAGAAGCTTTACCCCATGGCCTTCAGTTCTCATATGCCAGTTTATTCACTTCACAAACTACTCCTTTGAATGCCATATGAAAACATTTATATTCTGTGGGGATACTAAATTATTCAGTGCAGTACTTCCACTGAATACATGGCCTATAACATTTTTTTTTCATTTTAAGTCAAGCCAGCTAGCCATCATTTCACTAATACTGTGCATAGCTCGCTAACCAAATCAAGTATCAATCTCCAGCCTAGTGCATCACTGAAAAAAAAATTTAATCTGTATGTGCATCCAGGTGGCTATTCATTCATCATGAAGATATTGCAGTTATCATCGTGAATCAATTTTGTCTATTGCATTGAAATCGGGTATCAGTTTCAACAAAGTGTCACACATGATTGTTCTGCTGAATTACGCATTATAATTTTATGAATTATAAAGTTAATTCTCTCTTTCTTCTTTGTACATATTTTGCATTTTCTTTTCCTTTTACATTTTCAGTGAAAAGGAAAGACTTGAGAAAGGGCTGCTAGATCCACTACACCTACCTTAAGTAAATGAATAATTTTTATTTATTTAATTTTATTTATTAATTTTCCTTTGTTGACTGAGTTAGTCCCACTAGGCTTGTGGCTTCTCTTCAGGGCAGACCTGAGGTGGTATTCATAATACTAGGGGAAATTTGGCCAGAACGTCAGAGAACTTCCCCTACTCATTATTGTTGTTAGTGGGACCCATTTTGCAAGAGCACTTCCTGTTAGTGTTCCAGGCCCAGAGGCAGTCTAGAGAAACAGGGAGGCAGACAGGGAGAAGGAGATGGTGGGGAGGTGAGAGAAATGGAGGAGAAAGAAAATATTGAGACTGGAGAATGTGTGCAGGATTCTGAGGAGATGTTTCAAAGAAATCTGTTTGATAGAGATGAGTCAGCAAACGATGAATGTGTAATGTGCAGGATGATTTACTTGAAGTTAAGGGTGATGCAGACTGAGCCAGAAAATGAAGGAGATGTTTCCTGGGGGTACTTTATGGAGAAAATACAAAGGAGGATTCAAAGACAATCCTGAAGAATAGTAGTTAGATGGAAAAGAAAACATACGCAGAGAAAGATAGTTCCTTTGGGTGCAAAAGCGCATGAGGTAAGAGCATTTTTCTTAATAACAAAGAGACATTTTGTGACATTATATTCACGACAGTTTTTTCAATGGAAAGTTTTCTTGGAGAATATAAAAAAAGAAAGACTTTAACAAGGAAACAAAAAAAAATCCTGTACAATATCGAACAAGGTAGAAAGACAGACTTTGAAAAGACATTTGAAACCTTTATGTAAAGAAGTACTTGACATTGTAAAAGTTTATGACAAAAGGAGTTGATGGACTGGTGGCTGGGATTGTAATACTAAATTAAAAATAGAAGGAGAAAAATAATACATATACCAAACATGATAAATGTGGAGAGGATAGGGGTGTTGTAAAATACCGGGGACAACCCAAAACATTGTTTGTGGAAAAGAAGGATATTTGATAAATAACTGTGACAAAAGAAAATGCTGCATTTGCGAGGAAATGGGACATGATGCAAAAATGTGATTTGAAATGTAAATGTAATAAAATTAGACATTTATGGATGGATTGGGAAAATGAAAATAAGAGTAAGGAAAATGAAAAAGAAAGAGAAAAAATATGAACAAAGAGAGAAAAAATAGATGTGAAAAAAATAATGAAAATGACAGAAGAAGATTCTGAAATAAGTGATGAAGAAGACATAAACTGGGAGGTAATAAAAGAAAAAAATTATTTCTATTGCGAAAAGGATAAAAGACAGAGAAAGAAAATGTAAAGGGATAAGTGCAAAGCAAAAAAGCAAGCAAATAGTTGAAAAAAGAATATATAGAGCTAATGATTGGGGGTTGGTATAATGGTTAAGGTGTTTGATCCACAGATGCAAAGTACAGTGCTTGATTCTCATTGGGGGGGGGCTAGGCTTAGAATGCCCTATTAAGAAAGCTAGCATTACTTGGCTATGAACTTATGAAACCATGAATATAAGGAAAAGGGAAAATGAAACTTTTAGAGTGTTTTCTGTAAATGTGAAAGCATTAAGAATGTAGTAAGAACATTAGGGATTTTGGAATGGTGCAATACATGTCATGTAGATGTAATTATATTAGAAGACACAATATTTATAACAAATAAAGAAAGATTACAAACAGAGACTGTATGGGTAGGAAAGATCATCTGGAATTTGAGAATTGAGAGATGGTCTGGAATAGCCATATTCTGTAGAAATACAGTAAATATATTAGCTGCAATTTTAGCTAAAATGGAAAGAGTAACCATTGTTAATTTAAAATGGAATGAACAAATATATAGAATTATAACATTATATACTTATGCTAATTGTAAAAAAGGGAAAGCTTATTTCATCAGATTTTAGACTATGTAGTGATACATATGAATATTATAACAACAGGACATTTTAATTGTGATTTTAAGAAGCAAGCATTAAAAGAAAGGAAATGATATAAGAAAATGTTATAAAATGTGGTAAGTTAAAACTTTAGGACAAAAATTCATGGGGTTACAAAAGGGGTATGTATAGAACTGAAATAGAGTATTTTATAGTATCAGGAGGTTTAGTTATAGGAGAAGGGGGTAGTTGAAACAGGATTTTCTGATCAACTTTCAATAATGCCAGAGATAAAGGAAAACATGGAATATATAAAAATAGACAAAGGAATACAAAGGATAACTGAGAAAGCATGGAATGAAGAAGGAAAAGATTAGTAATACAATTATGGAAAAATCATGTTATTATGAGAACATTCTATAAAAATTGGTCTAAATGATGGATGATATTTAAAGAAAAATATAAAACATGCTTTTATAGTGACAATTTAATGTGAGGAAAGAAGAGAAAGAAAAATATAAAAGAACATATAATGATACGTTGGAATATTTAGAACGTAATAATAGAAAGTACTTTGACAAAGAAAAAGAATTATATGAAGGAAATCAAGAAAAATAGAATAATTGTTATGTAAGCAAAGATATTTTTACAAAGAAAAAGAGAAGTATTGAGTTACTTAAGCAGATTAGTAAAGGATGATGGTAGTGTAATGAGAGAAATGAAACATGTAAAAGGAGTACAATATGTACAAGAAATGTTTAAAAAAAGAAGACAGTGAAAAAACGTGGAAAGTAAAAAAGTTAACAGAAAAAGAGAATAAACCTCCGGATTCACCAAACTCTGCACAGCATACAGGAATAGTGCAGGAGCTGCTGGAGTCAATATGGCCATCGTGCGATCCAGGAATAAGCTCCAGGGATGTGCACGAGCGCTCCTGCACTATTCATGCACAGACACAGCTCCTGTATACAAATTACTCCATTTGCAGGTGAAAACCATGAAAATAAGGTGAATTTGTGATCCAGGAAGCTGTCAGCCGGCCGTGCAGGACTAGTGTATTGTGCAGAAATGTACTCGGTTAGTAACCGAGTACATTTCTGCAAACTGACCGGAGTTCCGCTGTGGCGACCCCTAATCGGGAAAATCCGAAAGACACAACAACAAAATGGAGCCATGACAGCTCCAAATAAAGGGTGTATAGTATGTGTAAAGCATGGCAATGGCCAAATATATGGCCATTGGCATGGAAAACAGTTGCCAAAAAAAAAAATACCCACTATAAGCACTGTATCCAAAATCACTATTTTGCCATTATACTCAATGGCAGGCAGAAGACAACATGGCCAGTGAATAGTGGTTGCTAAGGGGGAAGGCTCATTGTGGGACTTGTAACTATGCATTAGCAGGCAATCCTGTGCAAATGAGGGAATGATACTGAATCCTAGATTTCTCCTCAATGCTAGCCAGCACCCAACTGTGTAAGTGCAGGAATACCATGGTGCAAGCCTAAGCATTAGCTGACATCATAGGGGTGTGTGTCAGGCATACTGTAAGCTTATTGGAGCCCTGTGGCTCGGGTTTGCCCTTAGCTTAGCAGAGCTAAGCAAGGGGGTGTGTCTAAGGCTGCCTAGCACTCTTTACATTGCCTAAACGGGTGTGCGTACCGCGCACCATGTTTTAAAGGAAGAAAAAAAGTAAACCAGGAAATAGCAGTTCTGTGCACATCTGAGCACTGTGTTTGTGTGGCACGCCCCTGGGCTTAAATAGGAAGGCAATGGGAAGGGAAAACAGCAGTAGGAAGGTAATCAAGGAGAACTAGCATAGCTGGCAGGTGAAATGTATCAGAATCAGCCAATTACACAGGCAGCAGACCACCCCAGCCCAGCACACCACTATAAACAATGCAAACACCTTACCCTCTGTTTTTCCCACATACTCTACACCAATGGTGTACACAAGCAGAGAAATTTTACCAAACAAAAACAACACAATGACAGGGGCTGCAGCAGCTATCATACATCAACATGTGGAAGAGGCTGACAGTGGTGAGAATGAGAATGCTGTTGACCAACCCGCAGTGAGGAGAAGGAGAAGAGTGTACAGACCCAGGTAACCTACCAGGGGCTACATGAGCTGGAGATAGTTGAGTGCTATAGGGTGGAGAGGGTCCTCCTACAGCAAATTGTTGACCTCTGCTGGCCACACCTCACGCACAGAACCAACAGAGGGGAACCCATCCCAGTAGATACCGAGGTATGTGTAGGCCTAAGAATACTAGCCACAGGTACTGTCCAAAGGCCAATTGGGGATATCATGGGGATTTCACAGGCATTAGCTTCCAGGGTACTCCACCAGTTCCTGGATGCCATGTCAGCACATGCCAGTGAGCACGTATATTTCCCCAACACCCGTGAGGTGTTGGCCAGCAATATGCGTCTCTTCCATCAAATAGCAGAATACCCTGAGGTTGTGGGTGCTATAGACTGCATGCACATATGCATAAAAGCATCACCCGGTGAGCATGGTAGGGTCTACATCAACCACAAGGGCTTCCCCTTCATCGACTGTCAGGTCGTGTGTGATGCCCAGGGCATTATAATGAATGTGCTTGGAAGCTATCACGACTCCCACATCTGGCATCTGACACAGCTGTACCAGAGATTTTCCCAATGAGGACATCCCTTATGGTCATCTAGTGGGGGATGCTGGTTACGCACTGGAGCCATGGCTGATGACACCCATCAGAAATGCACACACACCTGAGCAAGAACTCCATAATGAGGCACACGCACAGACCAGAATCATAATATTGCATGTGTTTGAGATGTTCAATTCATGGTTCTGGTGCCTGGATTCATCCGGTGAAGCATTGCAGTACTCACCAGCTACGTGTACCCAAATTGTCATTGCATGTGCCATGCTACACAATATAATCCTGCAGAAACAGCTGAATCAGGAACAGTATGGGGCAGGGTCACACAGCCCCCCACCATTGCCAAGGCCCGCACAGGCACAGAGTGATTTGGAGGAGGAACAACCTGAGCCTACCCCAGTAGGCAGAAGGAGGCGTGCTCAGTATGCCCAGGCCTTGGCAAAGAGGCAACGCATAGCACATACACTGACATGGTAGGGACCAAGGGAATGACATCTCTCTCTCTCTCTCTCTCACTACCTGTGCTTAATCATGTATAGGGAGTGTACTATGTGCATCCGACATAGTCAGCCCTCCAGCACCATCCTTAATACTGGCACAGCCACAAGGTAAGTCACTCTTCCTACCAGTTGCCGAATGGAGTAGTATGTGTTATTACTTTATCTGTGGTATAGATGTGAGCATGCAAGGGAATCGGGTGGCTGAATGGGATGCCAGCAGATAGTACACACCTATAGTGGCAGCATGAGATCTGTAACAAATACTGGTGTCACCATAGTAGCCAGTACTAGACAAGGTGGCAAAACTCACTGCAGGAAATGTGCTGGGCCACATGTGTGTCCATAGGACACACACATGCCAGTTATGGAGGCTCACATACTCAACAACAGTGTGAGCCAGCAGGACAGGTGTAGACAAAGATAAGCAAAGGCTTTGCTAAAGCCTCTGATTGATGGCTATGGAGAACATCCCTCCCAGACCTACACAGACAGACTACAACATGTCAGGCAGTGGGATGTTAGTTCTAAAGGGTAAGAAGTCAGAAACTGAAATGTAGGTCAATCAAACCTAAGACCTGTAGTACACTGATATGCCTCTAGCCAGCATGATAGGTTAGAATACAGAATGAAACGGAGTACCTGAAATACCAGTACAGTCATAGCAAATGTGTACAAGCGTCAGGTGTGACCCCCTCCCAATCCTATGTAGAAATGTAGTAACAGTCAGGTGTACCCCCCCAATCCTATGTAGAACTGTAGTGACAGTCAGGTGTGCCCCTCCCCACAATCCTATGTAGAAATGTAGTAACAGTCAGGTGTGCCCCCCCAATCCTATGTAGACATGTAGTAACAGTCAGTTGTGCCCCCCCACAATCCTATGTAGAAATGTAGTAACAGTCAGGTGTGCCCCCCAATCCTATGTAGAACTGTAGTAACAGTCAAGTGTGCCCCCCAATGCTATGTAGAAATGTAGTAACAGTCAGGTGTGCCCCCCCCAATCCTATGTAGAAATAAAGTAACAGTCAGGCGCCCCAAATCCTATGTAGAAAATTAGCAACATCTGTGTGTAGGTATAATAACAGTGGAGCACAGATTACCTGAGCTGGGCAATGTAGCAGGATAGATTGTAGCATGTGTATAATATGCAAGTCTTTGTGTGTTAGATTGGTGTGTGCTGTATATTGTGTGAGAGTGGTCAGTATGTATGCATGGTGAGGTTTGTCCTGGTGGCCATTGCCCAGTACTGGTGATGACAGGGCCAAGTTCTCACAACTGCAGTGCCAAACACAATGCTCCCTGGCAAAACACATTCCAGCAGAAAGCCATAGTAAATGTTTGGAAGTAATATGTGTCACCATCTAAAAGATGGACATGGCATGAATGTCGGCCTAGATATACAAGCAGTACACAGGGGAAAATACCCCAGACAGGCAGTGTATAATATGTAACTGTCAAATGGATACACCCTTTGAATTGTACATACAGGCTTGCAGCAGTTTATTTGGACTTGTAGTAGGGAATACCGATGTCGTCTGGCCAAATACTGGCAGACCAGAAAGGTCATAAGAATGAAGTATTGAGAAACGGCTGATGTCCCTGCACAAGCCAGCATAGGTGGAATGCTCCATACATATCTGTGAGTCAGATGCAAGTAGTGTCCATAGCACACATGCACCCATCTCACCCCACCACCACCCATAGGTACTTCTCCAGTCTTATCCCTGCTGTTGGGAATGAGTACAATATGACCCCCACCAGTGTATGGCAATAGCAAAAAAATGTAGAATGCAGAGCAGGTGTCCCATGCAGGTGTGTCCTTAGCTGTAAGCAGCACCCTGCCAGCATCCACACCACTGGATCAATATACTAATAGAAAGTATTGGCATGAACACCTTTCACACCTACCCTGTCACCCCAGGGGAATATAATGTATTGCAGTCTGGGACTGTAGGAGTGACAGAATGCAATGGCCTGCTACAGCTGGCTTGCATCACTACCAAATGGTCTAAAGTCCTCTGCCAAAGGCCTGTGTCTCACTCGTACTGCCAATGTATGTTATATCATGGACTCCCAAATAACAACATAACACAGTCCACAGAACCTAAGTGCAAGGCCATGTGGACAAATCACTTTAACATGTCCACCATGTCCTACTGCATGAACTGTGGAACAACAACAAATTACTGCCGGGATGAGATGATAACTATAGGGAACATATCAGATAATGTTTGCATAATGTATGGAAGAGGATAGAATAATAGAGAGGGGGTGGGAGCATGGGTGGCATGGAGTGTGTGAAGTCCAAAACTCAGCCGTGTGCACATACTATCCCTGGCTGCAAACACAAGAATGGGTGGCTACAAACCTGCTCGTAAACCACAATGTGAAGAGGTAATGTCCAGAATTATGACCCCTGCCGCTGGGTAACCTGTGTGAATCTGTACAGCTGTGAGGTATGGCCACATTAGGATATGGTCATACTGTCACGTCGATGGATGTACAAGCATGGGATCCTCTGCCACCACTGTACCAAGGTGCTGAACCATTTACACAGACCCAGCAGCAAGTGTCTGCAGATTCCCCTCCAGAATGGCATGATTGTGCAAGAATATGTAGGCTGCTGACCATAATACTGGACACAGCTGCATTCACCCTGTGTTCTCCAGGACATCACTGCAAGCAAATATGTATACCTGACAGTACTTGACATAAAACATCACAGTGTATAACAGTACATATGTCTGAATATCTCTGCTAACACCAGGACCATGTAGCAGAAGCAGCACAGACACAATTACCTATAGTAACCCACTATCCTTTGCCCATTTTGACCCCATATTGTCAACCAATCTACATATATCCTGCAGAAACAGCTTGCTAACTGTAGGTGTAGAACACAATCTATCTGGAATGGATTCATACATTCAATACAGAAGGTCATACTGGGCATGCTCCCACACTTAGAGAAATGAAGGCCATGTCAGACAACAAAATACTGAAAGGTCATACTGGGCATGATCATACACTTACAGAAATGAAGCCCATCTCTGGCATCCAAAACATATCTGCATCTGAAAAAATTGCCCTTGAAGAACTGAAACATAATCATAACATTGCCATTCTGCCTGCAGTCAAGGGAGGTGCGGTAGTAGTAATGAACATGGGATACTACCTAAACGAGGGTAAGGGACAATTGGCTAATACCCGATGCTACATGCACATGTCTATTGACCCCACCTTTTTTTTTCAAGCAGGAAATCGACACATTCTTGAATCAAGCTGAAGAAGAGGGCATCATTACCAAGAACATTGTGAAGCATCTTACGGTTAAGGACCCACAGAAACAAATTCTTTATCTCCTTCCAAAAATACGCAAGTCTATTTCCAAACCCCCAGGTAGACCTATTGTATCGGGCATAGGCTCATTAACAGAACCTCTATCGGCCTTCTTGACACATTACCTGAAACCTTTATTAACTTCAGTCAGAGCCCGATTACAGGACACTACCCACTTCCTTCAAATCATACAAGACACACAACTGGAACAAGGGTAGTTAATGTGTACGCTGGATGTTAAATCATTGTACACCAGTATACTGCACTGGGCTGGACTACAAGCCTTACAATACTGGCTTGAATGATCAGCTTCATATCCACCTGGATTCAATACCTTATTAGTCTGCATGGCAGAACATGTACTGAACAAAAATGTTTTCTATTTTCATGGGGAATGTTTTTGGCAACTACAGGGTACGGCTATGGGAGCATCTTTTGCTCCCATATATGCAGATTTATTTATGGCATATTTTGAAGAATGCATGATTTATGATACATCACACAATTTATACATGGTGGAGATTGATATCTGGCGTCGATACTTGGATAACTGTTGGATGGTGTGGCGGGCGGATCAGGCATATTTACAAGAGTTTGTTGAATATTTAAATGGAAATATATGGGGCATTGAGTTTACTGTTACATTTCATCATGATACTATTGATTTTTTGGATGTCACAGTGTACAGAAATGCGGATCATACATTAAGCACCAAAACATATCATAAATACCCTCAGTACAATACACTGTTACATGCATCAAGCATGCATCCGAACCACACCATCCGGAACATACCGCAATCTCAATTTATGCATATCAAACGCATAAGTTCATCTGAGCAAGATTTTGAACATACCAGACAAGATCTGTACCACAGATTTAGGGACAGGGGATATAGAGATTTAGATGTACAGAAAGCAAGTGAATGGTGCAACATTCAAGATAGGAACACTTTGTTACAATATAAGAAATCAACTAACATTCAGAAGGATTCTATCCTTAGGTTCATGACTACATATGGCAGGAACCACCACATGGTAAGAAACATATTAGATTCTAACTGGAATATACTTCTGGTGAATGAGGAACTAAGAACACTTTTGGGCCCCAAATGCCAAATCTCATTTAGGCGGGGCAAAACCCTAAGTGGTCTCTTTTCTCATTATAAACATAAGGAAAGTGGAGGTGCCATATATCAACAAACAACTATAACTGGAGACAAACTTCTGGGTACCTTCCCATGTGGTCATTGTAGTTCTTGTTCACATGTTAGCAAACTTAAAGAATTTACTAGTGTCAATACCAACAGAGTATATCAATCTAGGGTGTTTGCTAATTGTAGTAGCACCTGGATCATTTATCTAGCAACTTGCCAATGTAAGGCATTTTATGTGGGCCAAACATCACGGTCACTTAGAATACACATGACAGAACATAAAAGCGACATAAGGAATAGAAAAGGAACCAATGCCTTATATAGACATACCATCAAACACGATAATGCTAATTTTATGTTTATGGTTATTGATAAAATTACAGGGGACAGAAGTAACCAACAAGGTTGGCATACTTTTCTAAATCATAAGGAAAAATATTGGATTACCAATCTTGGGGGATTATTTTGCCGGGTCTCAATGACCATTGTGTGTGTGTGTGTGTGTATGCAAAATATTTTGAAAGTAAAATTAATTCTATTTTGTGCCACATACTTGACTGCTAATCTTACTTATTTGCCTCACTCAGGACTCCCTACCATTCAGGCCCAGTGCAACATAACTACAGTACTATCCTCATGCAAAATTCCTAGCTATTTTCTTCCTTCAGAAGGATTTAAAATATGCACTTAAACTGTGGCAGCATAAATATATTAGACTCATGTGAAGCATAGCTACAAAATGAAAAAACAGATATTATTTCACTAACTGACTTATGGAAAGTCTTTTTTCTTAAATTAGATCTCCTACAATACACCCTGTAATGACTAGCCAGGTCTTAGGTAGTTGAATATGTCATATTAGTGAAGAAAGATAAATTAATCCCATCCTTAATATTCTTCTCAACATCCATTAGACACCTCTCCAAGCAAGCTACTCTGTGAAATATGATGAGGAAGTGCAGCTTAATTAGTGCTGTACACTGCTTAGATCCCATCACCTTCAAACATACTTTTTTGACAATTTCTTAAAAGTCCTTAAACCCCTGCCTGAATAAATACAAATTTATGTTCCTTAGTGATTGCATTTTGGACTGGCCATATATCAGTTTAAACAAAATAAAGCATTTCTTAGTTCTTTGTTACCAGATCCAATCAATCTACAGGCCATGGCTTTGTTTTAGATACAAACCTCAGTAACATTATTGTTTTTAATGTGAAATATTGCCCAATATAATCAGTGGCCACTTTTCCATCATTTATGTATGTTTTTTAATCTATCAAAACTATCAAAACCTCACCTATCACTGTTAAAGGAACAACAAAATGTATAAGAATACATATTTAACTAAAAAAAAAGAATATATTTTAACTGAGTAATGGAGCCTTTGCTTTTCCAGGAAATTAGCTAGGATAACCACTATAAAAATAAATGGTGTAAATATCATATCACAATGATTTACAAATGTCCTTTTAAGCATTCAGCATATGGGTTACACCACTAATGCGTGAAGAGTCAGGGAAAAGGATTCAGGAATTATATCGAACACAAAGGACTTGCACTCACACATGTCTGTCATTAGACATACAAATAAATCATGTATGTCCACCCCAGTGCTAGAGTCTGGCACAATATATATGGATAATCCCCCTTAGTTTCTGTTGCATATTGTCAGAATGATATCTGGTTAATGCCCTTCTACAGTTATAGACGTTATGCATCATGAACATTGTGCTTGTCTTAACAGGTGAATACTGTGGTGTACACCAACAAGTCTGGCAGTCAGTGCAGATGATTAAGCCATGAGCTGTTAACGAGCTTCCCATGGTACAGGGCTTGATTCCCTCAGCCATCATTTACGGTGCCGCTCCGTGACTGAGGAGACTGTGTTTTAGCTGCTTCAGGTGTGTGTGTGTGTGTGTGTGTGTGTGTGTGTGTGTGTGTGTGTGTGTGTGTGTGTGTGTGTGTGTAAAGCCCCAATTCCTATATACTGGTGGCTAGAGAGAACACATGGTGGTGGGTAGAGAATACCTCAGGCTTGAACCCTGTACCCTGGGTGCATGTAGCAGGGGCCTGAATTCCCTATCCACCACCATTTGTAAAATATTTGCAGATTTTTGCCTCATATTTGTTCTGTTCCTCATAAAATTTGTGGTTTCTGTATGTTTGTTTTTACTTGCAAAGTCAGTAGTGCAGTGGTGCACTAGTAGCATTGTTGCCTGACAGCTACAGGTTCTCTGGCTTGATTCTTGGCTGGGGTGCCTTCTGTGTGGATTCTGCATGTCCTGCCATCTTACAAACATATATATCTGGAGTGTTTCTCCCTGGGCCTCTGCTGAAAAATTGCTTTTGTTCCAAGTCAGACTTTCCTGGTTAACAAATGTTAAATAAATAAAAATAACAGCCATTTGAATTTCAGACTTCATATTCTAAAGAAAGTACAGGGTATCACAAAACCTTTTATTCTAGCAATTTTCTAAGTTTATAACATGGATATTTGAAATTTGTGTCTATATTTAGGACTGTATTCCCCCATTGTTGGTTTTATCTGCTAAGGTTGAGAACTATGGTGAGAACTGAATTCACTGAATATGTTTGGGCCCTGTATTCCCCCATTACTGGCTTTGCCCATGTGTTTTTTGCTAAAAGGTTGATTTGGCATAGTGGTATGCTGCTTTGACCATTTTGCACAGGGTCCCCTGGGTTCAAGACTTGGCAGTGAAATGTATGGTGGTAACACAGCATTTTATTCTAGCAACTTTCCAAGATTATACAAGCAATGTTTAAAATGTGTCCCTGGTTTTTGGGCTTTTGCCCCCACAATAAATTTTGGCTTTTTCCAGATTTATTGGGCTGCAAAGTTGAGAGATACAGCTGAGTGCTTGAGTAGATTTTACAAGGAGCTGAGAGCTGCAGGGAAAGAGAAGTTTAGTGCTGTTTATGCTGAGTCTGCTTGCATTGTTAATAGCACAACAGGTAATGTCCTTACTTTTGATGCAGAAGACTATGGGTTCTACTCCCACAGTATGTAGATGCATGGTTGATACTGTTGTAAAGTGGGTGGATGCTGCAGTCCTTTTATCAGTTTGCCATCCATTCCCTATTGCAGTATTACTAGATTATCATTTTTTAATGCAACATAGGTAATTTATTCCTCAAGGGCAACAGGCACTTTATTTATAGATGAAACAATGAAAATATAAAGTTGTTTGCTAGCATGTGGAATTATTTAGATGACTTTTACTTCTTCAGAGAATGTGCATATTTACTTATACTGGCAGATTGTAGAAGTTTGAGTAGACTTTTATGATGGAAATGTTCTGAACTGGGCAGTTTTGTCATTACTGGTGCATGCATTTTGTTTCATTGTTTACTGGAAAAGTGTTCTAAAAAATAAATTCAAAACGGCCACTAACAACTGTACTGTATTATACAAGGAATATAATTTAATACAATCAGGAAGGTGCATCAAATAACACATGTATGTTTCATGTGCAAGGGGCCTATGATTTGAAAACAGCCCAAAGTTAATCTTTATCTACCACTGGCAAAATGTATTTTCGTTGAATGTGAGTTTCAATGCTGTTTCAATGAAAGTGAGTTTGAAGGGCAGAGAAGTTTTAATGCTAAGTCAGTTTTCATTGTGAGACTGCATTGCTTTGTTTAGCAGATGTCTATTAGTGTTTGTGTTGTAAAATGCAAAATAAAACTTTCAAAGGAAATCCAGATCATTGCAGAAGTAAATCAGTATGCACATTACAGTGTTTATGGTAAATGGGGCAAAATAGCCAAGTAATGAGACATTGGAATGGCTGCAGGGGGGAGGCTCCATTCAACCATAATTTTGTGAGTGGGGAAAGGTGGCAAACTCAAAGACAGCCTCGGCTGAACTATATCTCTCAACTGTCCAGATTTTTGCAGAATGAATAGATTTTTGTTTCTTATTTTTGGTTTGTTCCTCATAAAATTGTGGTTTTCTGGCAAATAATTTAGGAGTGAAGTCACTAAATAATGACAGACATTGAGTATCAGACTTCATAACCTTCAGAAAAATGCATGCTAAAGCAAGACCTGTTATTCTATCAACTCAGTTTATACAAGAGCAATTTTTAGTATTGTTTGTATGTTCCCCCAATATATTTGGCCTTGTCCAGATTTCCTGCATTAAGAGGTTGAGATGTACGTGCAAATAAATTGCTTTATAGAATTAGGAATATCCAAACCTCTCAACTGTCCCCGATTTTGGCTCAAAATGTTGCTCTTCCCCTAATAATCCCTCTGCAAAATGGCAATTTTGGAAGAAAACGTGAAGGGTTTACAATTATAAATAACTGCAATGAGCAGATTACGTTTATTTCAGAAATGCATGTGGATTCTCTTATTTTGTCAGCTGCTCAAGTTAACTGTATTAATATTAAAAAGGTGTCCTTTCTTTGACAGGTTCCCAGCTATATTGTGTGGCAATTTTATATTTTTGCATCACATTTTTGGTCTATTTTTCATAAAATTGTGGTTTTCTTGCAAATTAGTGGCAAATCATTAAAGACTGAAGTTAGAAAATAATGACAGACGTTTGAGTTTCAGATTTCATACCCTTCAGAAAATTCATACTAATGGAAGACTTACTACTATTCTATTATCATTCTAAGTTTATAAGAACAATATGTAAAAATGTCCTTATTTTTGGGCCTTTGTCCCACTTCTATGTATGGCTTTGTCTAGATTTCTTGCTTTGAGGTTGAGAGGTATAACAAATGTGTCAGAGCCATCATCGTCAGCCAGAGACATTTCAAATTGTGACATACATGTTGCACACAACTTCCCCATGTAGTGACTCTGGATGTGTCCAAGCAAGGCAAGGAACAGTTATACAGTGTAAGTGTGCAGAGTATTCCCCCATCCAAGGTAGACACAAGTACTACAGTGGCTTTTCATCTGTCCTTGATTTTGCAGAATGTTCTGGTTTTCTGCCATCTTTTTATACTGTTGCTTTATGCTTCTTATTATTCAGAAAATGCATACTGTTGCAGAGCCCTGTTGCTCTGTGCTTAAGTAGCAATGCTATACTGACCCTCAGGTGAGTTTGTCTGAGATTGTAAGATGCAAGTAGGCTTTAATAAGCACACTGTTAAAGAATTACCAACATTGAAAGCCTTTTTGTTGTTGCCATGCAGAGAATATTTCCATAACTAGATAACATATAAACCTTAGGTACTGAAATGCATATGACAGTATTTGTAATAAAGGACAGGATTATAGTATTTTCAGAAGCTCATTATATTTGTTGGAGGCTTGCAGTCATCTTTGCAGGCTTTACCCGTAAACTAAACAGAATGCAAATCTATAATGTGTGGTCCAAAACCTGTGCAGTAATCCTTTAAACAATTTATCTTGAGCTTGTTTCTTGTTTGCTGTTCATTTTTTACTTTGATCATGTTTTCCCCATGAAACAAGTACATAGTTGTTGTCAGGCAGCAGGTCTTTTTTGGATAAGAAGCATTTTTACAAGTGGGGGTATCACAGAGATTGCTACATTCGGCATGTTACTTGGGTCTTTTTTAAAGCTGAATATAAATTATAATTAGAACTGCAGTGCAAGGAGAAGTGGTTTGAGTTGAGTGCTGCTTGCTTTTTTATACTTGATTTTGACTGGCATTCCAGTAATGTATTTAAAAAGTAATTTATTTTTTCATGCCTCACAAACTTTTTGTTTCCATCTAGATATTAAGTAAGTTGTCATGTAGCCAATGCATTGAAATATTTTTTTTCTTTTACACTTCATTTTGTCTTGATTGGACTCTCGTAATGATGGTTTGGCACCCAAGGCAGTGTATTTAATTAAAGTTCCAGTTGTGGTTTTGAGGACAGCCCCACCCATTTCCAGTTGGCCACACCCATTCCCAGTGGCCACACCCATTCCGCTGTTTCCTGCAGCTGCCCTTTGATTTGAAGTCACCTGACTCCACTGGTAACATTCCCATAGCCGGTTGCATGGAAACACACTCCTATACCTAGCAACATCATGTGGGTGTTGGGCCTTTTCATTAACTGTGAGCAGGACCTCATGGTGTTTGGCAAACACCATCACAGATGGTACTGGGATATACCTCTAACAACATACACTGAGGGGACAGGCCAACAAACAGGAGGGGGATGTTCCAGACATGACCACAGAATGTAAGTGTTGCTCTTCTGCATTTGGAGCAATGTTGGTTTAACAGGGTTTGTGTGGATATGGCTGGTCTACATGATTTAATTCCTGTCATGACAGTGTTATGTGTTTGAGGAAACTCCCACCTGTAGGGTTATCTGCAGACTGGGCAGTGTTTGGAATCTTATGTTGCTTGTGTTACTTACAGATCACCTATCTTAGAACTGCAGAAGCATAGTCTGAGGATTGCAGTCAGTACATGGTGACAGCCATGACAGTTACTGACTTCATATCCATCATAGGACATATGTCACAAGAAGCCCTGTTGCAACAGTAAATGTATGAGGGTATCACAGCAACATGCCAAAATTGGCCCAGTGTTTGTGGCTCCAGCCACAAGTCTATCAACCTTTGTGCATATGTCATTCAGTAAGAGGTGCATATGTTCTGTACACCATTATTTATTGACATCATACCTGATAACAAGCCAGTTAGATGTCAGACTGCTAGACATGTTATGTGTAGGAGGGGTTATTTCTGAGGACATAAGCTGGGCATTCTGTGGTTGTGTGTACAGTAGTGGGGTCCATGTACTATGGTGATTGTCAACAGTATGTGTATTGTGAATACATACGTTAGCCTGTGTGGAGACTGTGGTAGATGTTATTGTTCTTGGTCCTGTTCTATCTGATGTTACATGCTGCTCCAGTGTATGTTACCCTATCAGCTCACTTGTTTGTAGGGCCAAACACACATGTGTCCCATAGCACAGACAGGCATTGAACCACACTGTCTCATGACCCAGATTATGTAGGGTTAGTGCGTGAGTGGCACATATGAGGATGGCGTTGATCAGACAGTCCATATGGTGTGATACTAAGTTTGTGTACTATATCTGGCTGTGGCTGTGTTTACATTGGTTGTGGGTATGCACTTTCACACAGGTGTCTGTTACTCTGTGCTGTGACATGCCTGTAGAGCCTGCTATATTTGCAGGTACATGTGTATTCCCCCATACAAAATGTAGGCCATTGTAGTGGCAGTCTGCCTGTAATTTGCACAGTGCTTTGTTACATGCCTAGCAGCTTAGTGTAATTACCCAGTGTGATGTTATGTCCAAATATTTGCAAGAAGTACTGCTGCTGGGCCACCATAACTGTTGTGTACTTCTGACAAAGCAGTGGGATTCTGTACAGATGTATGTCACTAACTACTGGGTAGTATGTGGCCATGTGACCTCTGCACCACCAGTTATTATGTGTAAGGGCAGACAAGAGTGTGTGAATGCATAAACTGTGTGGGCATATGTAGTCCAGTATTTACATGATATACCCATGTACATGGCTGTTAACATCCACATTGTCAGGCTTGGTCCACATGTCTCACACAAAGGGGATCTGTGTATACCTCTGGACTGACCAGAGAGTGCCAGACTGTCCACATATATTGGTCATATCTCTGCTGTAGTCCACAGGATCATAACTGTGCTATCAGTGGTAATGTACTATGATCTCCTTAGGATGTTTGTCAGTAACCGATGGTGTACATCTCAATAGAAGATGTGACCTCCCACACACAACATGCCTGTTAAGACAATCCCTGTTATAGTAGCAACAGTCCACATATATACCTATATACCTGCAATACATACATGACATCCCTTTGCACTAAGAGGTTGAGACTATTGGTGCTGAGGTAGGACTCCACTCCATGTTCTGGACATATGGTAAACATACATATGGTAAACATACCACAAGCTTACCTCCCTGGACTACATGAAAAGAGACATAGAGGAGCTCTCTGATTATGTAGCCCAGGCAGGTATGACCCTGACCCTGAGCAGTATCCTTCCTTCACCAAGAATGATGCCACAATATAGAGACAAGATGATCAGCTTTAACAATTGGCTTAATGTCTGGTGTCATTCAAAGGGGATCCAGTGTCTGTTTGCCTGGGATGACATGCTTGACAAGCCACGCTGCTTCGCAAGGGACGGCTTGCACCTGTCACCCCTGGGATTCCGGATATTGGCTAAGGCTCTTGCCACCCCCATAGTGCCTTTTTTAGGCAAGGCTCAAATTCTAAACCTACCACCCTAAAAAACAAAAATGGGAAGAAACTGAGGGTAATGTTGCTCAATGCCAGAAGTCTAAATCTCAAAATGCATGCACTCAAGGCCCTTCTCAGTATGGAGAACACCGATGTCTGTGCTGTAACTGAAACCTGGTTCAAGGCTCCTGAGAGCACCCCGGCACTATTAGGTTTTACCTCATATCATGCGTTCTGGCCCCAAAACCCGGACCACACCACAAAAGGAGGGGGTGTATCCATATTCATAAAGGATACCCACACCTCCAGGTTGGTGGCAACGCAAGCTTCAGAAACCATCCAGGTGCAACTAACCATAGGCAAAACTGCTCTACAAATTGTAGCATGCTACAGGCCACCCTCTCAAACTCAGAAACCCCACACAGCCTTCCTGAAGACACTGGAGGGTATAAATGTATTTCCAAACACCATCATATTGGGTGACTTCAACTACCCAAATATAGACTGGGAACATTACTCAAGCCCTAACTTTCTAGCCCAATGGTTCCTGGAGTTCATAAATTCAAATGCCATGGAACAGCTAGTCACTGTTCCGAGAGGAGAAAATATACTAGATCTCATTATCACAAACATGGGGACAAAATGCTCCACACGAAGTATATCCTCATTGGTGAGATCTGATCATAAACTAATCTCACTGGAAATCCACATCCCGCCCCCACCCCAAACAAAAGACCACAGTGAAGAACTTCTCTAAAGCAAACTTCACACTACTCAAGTCTGGTTTGGTATCCTTCAAGGCCCCTGAGCCAGTGGAAACCACAACCCAAGCTGTGGAAGCCCTTACAAATGCCTTCTATGAACACCTCCAGGACTGCATGGATCAGGCAATCCCAAATAAAACCAAGACTGTTTCACAAAGGGCAAACATCCAGTCTGGTGGACCCCAGCCATTAACAAACTTTACAATAAGAGGAGAAAGCTATTACATGATAGAACAAAATCCATAAAAGGGAAGTCACCACTGATCATTATTAGTAAAAAATATGAGCACTCATAAAATCAACTAAGGCCAATTTTGAGAGAAAAATTGCCATGGATTCAAAGGACAATCATAAGGCCTTTTTCGTCTATGTTAGGAACCTGGGTGGAAACTCCCAGATATGCTCAGAATTAGTCCAAAATGATACAAAAATCACTGAACCCACAGACATTGCCAACATACTGGCAGACAGGTTCAGTGCAAACTTCACCCCCCTCTCCCCCCCTAAAGGAGAGATAACTATCCCAGCGGAGTGTAGCCTCCCAGACATCTCAAATGCGCAGGTGAAAGCTGCTCCTCTAAAGCTAAAAACACAGCATCAATGGGGCCGGATGGTGTCCCCGGCTGTGTGCTACATGAGCTAAATGAGGAATTAAACCTGCACATAAGGCAGCTGTTTAATCTCAGCCTTGCCACAGGATATGTGCCCAAGGAGTGGCGTACGGCAACTGTGGTCCCACTCCACAAAGGCGGTGCCTCTACGGACCCTGGTAATTACCGCCCCATAAGCTTAACAAGTCTAGTCTGCAAAGCTATGGAGAGGATCATAATGGAGCTCATAAACAAAGATATAGGGGACTTGCAGACATTGGACCTGACCCAGTTTGGCTTTGTCAAGGGCAGATCATGCCTTTTGAACTTGGTCGACTTCTTTGAAACAGTCACCAAGGCCATTGATGAGGGAAAGGCAGTCTATACGGCCTACCTTGACCTTGCAAAGGCTTTTGACACAATACCCCACTCGGGTATTGTAGAAAAACTTACCAGCTTAAATGTAAACCCATATGTCACAAGATGGGTTGCAAACTGGCTTAAGGACAGAACCCACAGGGTTAGAGTTGCTGGCGCTATGTCAGACTCCAAGCTGGTCACAAGTGGTGTCCCACAGGGCTCGGTCCTTGGCCCCCTATTGTTCGGCATCTACTTCTCAGAAGTACAGGCCAACATGGGAGGACTTTGGCTGACAAAGTTTGCAGACGACTGCAAAGTGGGCGCCATAGTGGAAAGTGCATCGGACACGGATATCCTTCAGAAGGGACTCACGGAAACAGCTGGTGCCAGAACCATGGCCTGAAGTTAAACGCCAAAAAATGTATAGTCATACCCTTCGGGAAAAACAAGCTAACCCCAAGCTACCATATAGGTGGCAATCCACTAAGCACAGAAGAGGTTATCAGGGACCTGGGGACCCAGGTTGACAGTGGCCTTTCTTTTGACACTCACATTGCTAAAGTGGTTAGAAAGACCTTCTACATTGCCCACCTGATCATGAAGGGATTCACATCCAGATCTAGTGAGGTCATTGTTCCCCTGTACTCTTCACTTATCAGACCAATGATCGAGTATAATGCCCCATTCAGGATGTATCTCACCCGACATCTGCAGCAATTGGAGAGACCCCAAAAGTTCCTCACCAAAAGGATAAAGGGACTCCAAAATCTGTCATATGCTGCCAGATTGAAGAAACTCCAGCTCTATTCAGTCACATACCATCTGCTCAGAGGTGACATGTGCCTGACATACAAGGCCATGTCCAACCCGGAATTAATGGACATGCTCCACCTCAAAAAATCCAAATCCACCAAAACCACTAGAGCAAGCGACTTAAACCTTAGCACGGATATAAATAGGATGTGCTGGAGGGATAGATTTATCACTCAGAGACTCCCTATGCTGTGGAATAAAATCCCGGTCCATGTGAGGCAGAGCACCTCGCTGGCTCTGTTCAAGAGAAATATTGACCTGTGGATGGGAGATCGTAGGTTTACCCCAGGAATCATCTCTGTGTCACTGCTGGACAGAGGCACAACAAACTAATGGGCACAGTATTTTTTCATATAAGCCACAAAACTTTGGGCTAGGCTTATAAATGCCTTAGGGCAGATAGCCTAGTATAAACCTATGAACCTATGAACATATATATATATCTGTACAGATATATATATATATATATATATATATATATATATATATATATATATATATATATATATATATACATATATATATATGTATATATATATATATATATATATATATATATATATATATATATATATATATATATATATATATATACATACATACACATATACACATCTATATATGTCTACACATATCCAGATATACAGATATATATGCACATATAGTTATAGATATCTACATATATATTGACATACATAGATATATCTGTACCTATATGATGTGTGTACATATATATATATATACATATATATATATATATATATATATATATATATATATATATATATATATATTATATATATAAATATATATATATATATACAGAGAGATCTATAAATGTCCATATGTATGATGCACTATACAGATGTACACAAATACATATATATGAATATATATGTGTATGTACATGTAGACATATATCTACATATGTATAAGTATTTATCCTTATCCTTGTCATGTGTAAACATTACTGTTGTGTATACCTTCCTAGATGTATCACACCATATGTATCTGATATGTATATATTTAGATATAACAACATGTAAGATGCAACAGTAATATCACTAACATATACTATACAATTGTAGAAGTCACAGCGATTGTCTATTAGTATTCAATATGTCTACTGACAGATGTATTGGAAATACAACAACTGTCTTCACAGCTGTCATGGAGTAGTGGTTAACTGTTGTGACTATAGTGTAAAGGGTCCTGGGTTCAAGGGCTGTCTATTTTGTTGCTGTGTAGAACAAGGCCTGTTGGATACAGAGTGGTTAAGGCAGTTTTGAGCAGCTTTAAGTGGGCTTGCGTGGGTTTGTGTGAAGCTAAGCAATGCTAATGCATGGTTAAACATATGGGTGCTTACACTGTGTAGGCTTTGCTTACCAGTGTGCAAATCTGCTTAGCTCTTATATTGCAGCAATGCTGACACCTGCTAAGCATGGCTCAGCCCTGGTAACCTGTGCTCACATCCCAGTCTGATAACATAGCAAGGCAATGACATCGGTAATAGGTGTATGTGATGCCATGTACATAACATCCATCTATGTGCTGTCAGTACAGTAGCAAGGGGTGGAGTGTCATGTTTGGGACACTTGAGTATATATGACCTGTACAACACTCTTATCCATGTGAATGTGTTACATACAAGGGTAGTATCCCAGGTTATGTGCCGTCACACTGGCATGTAATGTATCATACCATTACTACTGTTGACAGTGCTTTCCCAAGCAAGAGTAGATTGCTAATTGTAGTACTGGCAACAAGCACCCCTGCATGCATAAATGGCCTCTGAGTCCTCATTGTTGTTTTCCTGGTGTGTGAGCTGTGTCACAGTATACATTTCTTACTGGATAATGATTTGACATGTGGAAATTAACTGTAGACTACTGTCTGTATAGCACATGTCAGTGAGGGCTGCCAACATGTAGTAATGGCATACATATTGGTGTCAGACATCTATCTGTTGTCACATTCATCCTACTGCATCGCTAGTTGGCAAGCTGATGTCTGTCAGTCCCTGTACAAATGTGCAGATGTCAGGTATCCAGCTTGGATACGTACAGACAACTTATTTTTGACTGACACTGACATGTCTGCCCAGCTGTTGTATAACTGGCACAGATAGGACACAACACCATGTATGCCATGGGTACCTCCACTACACTACCACAGTCAACAGAACATACTTGGGTACAGGTCTCCAACACAGATTTTAACCATGTTTTGTAATACATGTTGCATACATGTCAACTGGATCACCTCACTGACCATTTACAGGAGGCACCCAGAGGATTGGCTGATACATGTCACTCTCACCCTGAAGGTCACCACATTGGTGACTGTAGATAGATTGCCTGCTGGCACATGGCAGGTGGCATGATACCACTGTACACACATCCCCTACACTTTCCAGCTCTCCATGGACAATAGCCAAGTACACACCTATGACCACCTGCAGCAATGCACCCCAGTACTGACAAATGTGTATGTGCGCATTACTGAGGATATTAGTGTCTGTCTGTTAGTACACCTGTAGTTGGGAATACCATGAGGCCTTTCACACCCACCACAACACCTATTGCCATAGTTAGATGTGGCTGCTGCTGTACCAGACATTACATCTACCCTGTTACGCTCCTCTCCCTAAAGGCTACCTGAGCCTTGCAGTACCAGCACAACACTGTTGTACAAATAGGTTGATAGGCATGGAATACCCACTGTGTTTTGGTAAGTGTGTGTATGTGTGCATGTGTGTATATCTGTAGGGTACAGCATTCTGAGGCCACATACTCTTATTACAATACACACTGCCACACAGTAGCATGGCTAGTAATGTTGCTGCCCATAGGAGAGGCATGACAGTGCATCACCCTACTATGCCTGTGGCATGTGCATGAGTTAAATATCCCTGCAGTACCACTCTTGGGATGGACAATGGGTTGTATTGCAGTCCTGGTCAATGTCTGATGGTATGTCAGAGTGTCATCATGGGTTCCAGTGCATACAATATACACAGTGGGGTCATTACACCATGGTACCCCTGGTACATGTTCCATGTACCACTGTATGGTGACCACTATCACCATCAACAATACAGGTAACTGATAACACAATCCAGACCAGTTATGCATGTGCTGTGTGCAGCCTACCTGTAACACATTGGACACACTGACAAGTTAGTTAGCACAGATAGCCCCAGGTCTCTCAGATGTGTGTCTGCCTGTTATGTGTATGTTAGTGTGTATATGATGGTATGTCACACTATGTATTGTCCATATACAACCATTACAACCCCCATTACCATACTGTACATGCCTGGGGATGTTCTGCATGTAACATGTAACCTGGAACACACTTCATCCTAAATGCTGTGTGGTGTGTACAATTAAAGCCACACACACTTCAGTAGCACTACATACCTAAGTAGGGGTCTAGCCCCAGTGTTGCCAAGTAAGAATATGCATGTATGTGGAGGGATCTACTTCAGGTTACTGAATATATATATATATATATATATATATATATATCCCAGGGGGTCTCCTATCCATGTGGCAATGACAGTAACTGTTATACACACCTGTGACATGTTCAGCTGTACCCAGGATATGGCACAGCTATGGTGTCACCACAATGCCATACCCCTTGTGAGGTTTGACTGCAGACCATCCTCCTGCTGACACATGTACACCTACAACACAAATGGATAACATTATGGAGACCACAATCACTCAGAGTTACTAACAGCTATAATGCATCATGGCTGGACAGCTACACTACCTGTCATGTAAGCATTAAGCATTACTGCTGACAACATGCTACACAGCAGTACACTGGTACACTGTAGTATAGTCACCATGTGCATCAGAACCATATTAGCCCATCCCTGCATCAATGTTATGGATGACAGGCATGTGGCACAGGTATCATCATATGTACAGGGTGTGTTGTTGGTTTGCCAGAGATCTAGGGTGGGCCATACGTTTGACACCATGTGTGTGGGTGAGAAGTGTAAGTTGCTGATATGGGTGTGTTGATGTGGTGTGTGTAGGTATGGGGTTGCCCTAGTGTGTTTGTATAGTGTGTGTGTATGCATGCACACAGTTCTGCCATGTGGTTCCCCTATACAGGTGTTTCTTGGACAGCTGCAGACAATACCAGGCAGGGTGTGCAGTTCACCACCTCTGGCCATGGATATGCAGACTGTGCCTGCCAGGGGTTCCATGGGCATGTCCAGGTACAGGCCTCAATGTGATACTTTCTCCTGATGATGACATATGTCCGCTGGGACCAGACCCCACTGGGACTGGCCAGGGCCACATGCATGTGGCCTGCTGTGGTGTGGTGTGAACAGCACCCCCCTGCAGTGCTGGGACTGGTACTGCCACTATGGGAATGGCTTGGTGTCCTTGCATGTCCACGTCCACTGCCAGATGTTGGTGTTGCTGGCCTACGTCGATGCAGCCGTTGCCTCACTCCCACCACATGCTCTAGCATAGACAATCCACTGTCGATGAGACACACCATCTCACCCAACCATCTATCCATGACCTCTGTATAATCACGGAGGGCACCTGTAAGTTCATGGATGTTGTCAATTATAGATGAGAAAGCAGCCCCCTGCCATCTCAGACCCTGTCTGGTGTACAGTTCCATACATGCCTGCACCCTCATGACAGTCTGAAACATGCGTCTGGTGGTACAGTTGTGGCACTTCTGCCAGGGGCATGATGACCAGTGGCCATCCCACAAGCACCCCAGTATATCTGCCTATGTGGTGCCCTGCTGGATATCTGGCTATGCCTGCTATGTCCAGACACATCAGCCATAGATACCACACTCTCCTGTGCACTGCTACCAACCGCCAGCTGTCTCTCTGCTATGGCCACTGGTGATAGGGTATCTACAGGCACTGTGACTGTGTGTGGGAATGGGGTGGATAACAGGGGGATGTCAAATGATGGTGCAGTTTCAGCCTCTGACAGTCCTGAGTGTGCCTCAACACACTTATCATAATTTTCGGTGTCTGTATGGACACCAACATCAGATTGCATGCAGGAGGGACCCTGACCCATCTCGCCACCTGTGAGGGGAAAACAAGAAACAAACTTTAAGACCTGTATGGCATTGCATAACAGTACACACACACACACATACACAGACATACACACACACACACACACATACACACACACACACACACACACACACACACACACACACACACACACCCTGAAATTCCACCATAATACCTACCTGTCCCTGAGTTTGCACACTGTCCCAAGTTTATTCATGTAAGTTCCCCATCCTGCATCACACTTGGAAACATACACTCATTAATACCACTCATTAACGTATCTTTCTTCTAAATGCCTAGACAAGTGATCACAATACATGACTTGTTACTCCATTAGCTCTTTGACTTGATTGGAGTATGTTTTACAAGGACTCACTGCTGTCATCCAGTGTTCACCCTGGGTATGTCTGGACATTGTGAGCATGGCCCCCATATGTTAGGGGCTACTACAGTCACTCAATAATGTCACACAGTGGAGTGTCATACGTAACTATTGCTCAAGAGATGCAAGATCTGGTGCTCAATCAACTTATTATGTGGACAACAGTAATATATGGATACATTTCCTGGGGTTGTCTAGTAATTCCCCAATGCATCTGTAGTGCTGCATACGTGGATAGTCATTCACCTTTCTGCTGATTGCAATTTTAACAGTATACCTGGTGTCTAGTTTCCCTCACAATGCATGTTCCATCCTACAGACCTTATTATACTATCAGCTGTCCTGAGATAACATATCAGACAAGTATTCCTGGTGTGTCATGTGTCAGTCCATGTCCATGTACTGCACAATTCCAAAGGGAAGTACTGACATATGAACAACCCCACAATCACACATGTGCATTCATGGACAAACACACACACACACACACACACACACACACACACACACACACACACACACACACACACACACACACACACACACATCCTACATGCATCAACCCCCCTCCACCCCACCATATTGCACTTACAGACAAAATCACCCCACCCACACACACCTACAGGTGAGGTTGCACAAAGATAGTACACACAGACCTCCCATTACCCATCTCTTAACATGCATAACATATGGTACTCAACAGCATGCAGTGCAGCTATAGTCAATCCATGCTAGCAACAGTATACATGTGTGTGATGCATGGGGTGTGTTAGTAGGTGATGCCCCTTCCCCTGGAAAACACGGCAACCATGTACACAGTATTGCTGTGCACCTGTTCTGCTCCCTGCCATGTACTGTGCACCATACCTCACAGGTGTACACACCATTGCTGAATGTGTATTACTGTGTCAGTTATGTCTGCTCTAATGCTCACAGCCCCCTATGTGTTTGTCTGACACATACCTGGGATGATATGTGGACAGATGTCATTTGTGAATGCATGATGTCTGATTTACAGATGTCAACATCAGCAGTGCATGTATGACCCAATACAATGCTATTACACTGACAACCGTCAAACCTTCCCATGGCTATGGGGAGTGTACACATGCTTATTGATATGACGCCCTCTTCCTTGGTATGCCATGGGACCACATCACTGCATATGTTAACATTACATGAGCCTGATATGTGACATATGTCCTGTACAATCAAATGCAGTGTCTAACAAATGGGTTAGTTGTGCTGATGCTGACCGCAATGCATACACTTCGTGGGTGCATATGTGTGCATGCCCTTATCATGATGGTTTGTTGCACCTACTGTTATGTGTACTACAGGAGTCACTATTCCTGGCAGGGGTAGACTAGCATGGGCCATCTGCATTTGCCAGTATATGGTCAGTCTGCCCTACATATGTCCCCAACTCTGCATGATTGCAGGGTCAACTCATTTGCACATCCTTTGGAGTTCACACACTGCCGTCATTATTGCTGTGGAGTCAGGGTTACACCTGCCACAGTTCCTGACCCTGACTGTGTGCAGATATAGCCATTAGTAGCATCCTTAGGATCCCTGCTGCAATGCACTGGTGTGTCATGATGACACCCCCTCCCCACATTCAGCCTTTTTGCAGATGCTTGACAGCTATGGCCTACAAATTTGTGTCAGTTTGCAGTGTCCCAAACACTAAACACCACATGTAACAGCCTAGTCCCAGCTAATGAATGGCACACATACAGGTGTACACTGGCATCGGCACAACACAAATGCAGATGGTGGGCCTGAGGTGGGGTGAGGCATTGGTTGTGCAGCACATGTATCTTACATGATACTGTCTGTAGGTTTCCAATGTGGTCATGGTACACCAGTGCACATTGCAATGCATGACTTTTGGGGACTTCTTCTGTTAGGCATACACTGCCTGGCTGATGTTTCCTGTGGTACAACTGCCACATCTGATTACCCTAACCCATAGGCCACACATTTGCAGAGTCCAAGCAATTGCTGACATGGGTACTGCACAGCCAGTACTTGCTAGACATTCCTGTATCCCCCTCAGTGTTGTGGCATGTTACTAGGCAGACTGCATGTCCAGTTTGCTACATGTGACATCATCTGTCTTGGATGGGCATCTGTTTATTTCCTACATCATTCATGTCCCATACATCCTTGCCACATAAATGACTGTCTGCACTGTTTGCCATGGTATATGCCATGGTGAGATAACATGTCCAGCTCATGGGTGCTACCTGTTGAGTATGGGGCCCACGCCATGTCATGTAAGATGTGTGCAAGCCACAGCTGCCTCTGCTGCAGGTAAGTGTGCACATTTGATGGCCAAATGTCTTGAACAGCAGACCAATATGTGGTGTGACATTAGGGACGTATACTTGCTGAAAGGTGCATTTCCATGACAGATGCAGTACCTCAACAGCTGCTTCCACTATATTTTTTCTTGAGTGTATGTACACATATGCTTACAGTGTTTGTGAAGATATGTATCCCCATATTTGCTGCCCTCACCTACGATTCCATATTACACACTCATTGCTCATGTTGGGACCACATTGTAGGTTTTAAGGGTTGTGGACTGCGGTATTATGATATGCCATAGTTTAGATCTGTACAGTTGCCATTGTAATACTGGTATATACACTGTTGTAGCACTGCATAAGGGTGATGTTTCACATATGTCCCTACTGTAGGCCATTTGTCACACCATTATGTTCATCTCTGTGGACACATTTTGCAATGACAGGATGTTAGTTATATTGCAGGTGTCTGACATACCCTTCAGATACACCATCATAGTCACCACTGTGATGCAGTGCAGTTAACAGCAAGAATACATGAACATGTACGGCATGCATTATGGGTAGGTGTGTTAGATGGGTGCATGGAATATACCATAGCCATAACATGACCAGTGTATTGGAAAGCATGAATATAAACCATAAACACCAGCTACCGGCTGCTGCCTTGGAGGTATACCAGAGGGACCTACATAAGTGTGTGAGAGATGTGATGTCAGTAGCCACAGCTGTGGCATTGGTACAGGGTGGGTACAGCATTATAGTACATCAATAGTACAAGTCCACAATACTGCAGCTTATGCCATATGATTATTACTATTACTCAGCAACAGACTATATATATATATATATATATATATATATATATATATATATATATATGTCGCATATGCATGATCTACCTGTACAGATGCAGATGGATATGCAACAGTGATCTACTAATGTGCCCTGTGGCCTTACCTGCACGCTCCTCTGCCAGTGTGTGGGTAGCACCCACCTGCACTATACTCTCCACCAGTTGTTGTGTGTGCGGGTAGGCAGGTGCCATGAGGCTGACGAGGAGCTCCTCAACACGTGTCAGGTGGGATGGATGGCATGACTCCCCCTGTTGTGAGGTGATTCCCCCCAATTGCAGCAGCACGCCAACGGGCATTGCGAAGCAGGTCACTGCAATGATGCTGGACCTGCTCATAACTGTGGTTATGCAGGCCGACATCATTGATCCTGTGGACTAGATCATTCCACAGGGTGGTTTGCTCCTGCTGCTCATAAGCTTTTCTGCCAAACAACACGTGGTAGTGCTGTACCAGGTGTGTGATGATGATCTCATTTTCATCCGCTGAATATACAGGTAGTCTACCATGTGACATCTTGCCTGAAAGACATAAAGGTGGAAAGAGGTCTGAGCAACTCATACAGCAAGGTTACCATAGTACTTAATACACATCTCTGCCCCCCACCATATCTGCGACAACAAACTGTTCATATAACTCAACAGGTATGGCTACAGCTTACCTACAATTGGGACATATATCGTATTGTACTACACTTTGTGCTATGTGTTTGTAGCCATGTTACCTGTGGGGACACTATTATTGCTGGCCTATTATGGACAGTGTCACCTGCAAGCCATTGTAAGGGTCACTATGGTTCCATATATGCACGTGGTCTATTTGCTATGTGATTGCTTATTGGGGATATCTATGCATGCTGTTGGACATGATCTGGGAATATGTGGACTATTACTATCTACATATGTTCTATAACAATGACACTATATCATGTTTAGGGAACAGTTGCCAGCAGAACCACCTCTCCCACCTCATCTGGTCATGTTACCAGGCCACATCACATGCGGGACCCACCCTGGTGCCTCCTCATCTACTGGTCCTGCACTACCTTCAGGTGGAACCACCTCAGGGGATGGTGTCCACTCCCAGGGGCACACGGAGACATGATCCTGTCACCCGAGGTCAGATCCAGGGTATGGTGCATAGGGAGCTTCACAAGAGACTTGGGGGATGTGCTACAGCACCTTGAGGCCCTCAGTACACAATCACAGGGTCCACATGCTCCTCCTGCTCAGCATCCAGCCCAGGCACCTTCAGGACCTTGAAGCTACTGTTGTGACTGGCAACAGGTGGGGGCCTTGTTTCTATTGTTTCCATATGGGGGCCCAGGGGGCTTCCACATCGCAGATGACACTCACCATCCAGGGTGTTTACCCACCTCATGTGTCATATGCCACCCTTGTAGGCTATCCTCTCTATCTACCAGCCAACCCACCTCCAGAAATATACCTGCTATCCTTCCCCAAATTCCCAATTCCACCTTCACAGACAAGGGCAATGTGGTCCCAACAACGGGCTCACACATGACATAACCATCCATGTTGCACTCACTTACTGCTGTAAATATATATATATATATATATATATATATATATATATATATATATATATATATATGTGTGTGTGTGTGTGTGTGTGTGTGTGTATTGATATGTGTGATGTTCCCTCACACATAACATGCAGCACTGTGATGCAAAAATAGGGGACATGTATTTATATACATATTGGTGTGTGTGTTTGTATATATGTAGACATACACACACATATATATATATATATATATATATATATATATATATATATATATATATATATATATACACATATATATATGGAGTACATTCAGACATCAGGTCCACAACCTCTAACTCTCCTTCCTGCACAGCTGCACTACTCTGCCTTGCTACAACACAGGTGCCACATATGGACACAGCCTAACATGAGAGGGTAGGGACAGATTGCAGGTAAGCTATTACACACCTATGGCATTTCAACATGCTACATTACACATTAACTTGAGTGTCCTGCATGTGGTGGGCTCTGGAACCCACGTGTCCATCATTATGGCATTACTTCTACCACCAGCTATTGGCCACAGTAATATACATGTTTTCCTATACACAACACACACTATGATGGCTTACATCTTGTCAGTCAGCGCTGCTCTGCACAATTGACGGGTATGGCCCACTACCCACAGGGACAGACACTATTGGCCATAGCAGTTGTTCAGCTGAACATGATTACAACAACAATACCTGATGGCACATATAAATCATTGCACATCATCTATCCCATTATTATGGACCAAGTACTACAGTCAGTTACATGCATGTATACTTCACATATCTGTTGTGGGAATGTCTGTTCTGGATAGTTTACTTGGATTTTTTTGTGTTGGTTTTTTTTCTTCCTTTGCCTTTGGCTTGGCCTTTAGCTTTCTTTCTTTCACTCACTCGCTGTCTCTCTCTCTCTCTCTCTCTCTCTCTCTCTCTCTATCTTGTTCCCTCTCTAGTAAATGGATTTAGCTGATTTGACTAGATTTCAGCATGGATTTTGTAGGTGATGCACATGATCAGGTGATGGCCTCTGCATCATTCAGTGTCCTCCACTTGCTACCTGCATGCAGCATGCTGTGTAGTACTTCCAATTATCACTGTCGTGGCAACCCACTACTATAGGTCCCTACATCATGTGGGTGCAGTTCTTTTACCTTTCCTGTATGGTGGACATCCTTCCTGTGTGTGGGCAGCAGTGTTACAGACAGCAGGTAGTAATACCTCTTACAATAGGACTTGCAGAATCAGGCCAGCTACATATCTGTATAAGGTTCCAGAACTACAGACAGAGTGTGAGTGGTTTTGTTATATGCATTGTATAGCACCAGTGTTACAAGGTTTGTGTATACATACTGGTTTAACATGGAATGTAGTCTGTCTGCATAGCTCTCAACTGTGGGCCTATCCACATGATGGCCAGAGGTGTGCCTGTTATGTTTTGTCTGTCCACCACACAGGTCTTGTGTCAGATACATCACTGTGTGTGTTGAGTGCTATCAGTACATGGTTACATCCATTTGTGTTTCTGACTTCATATTCCTGACTAAGATTATGTTGCAGACTATCCTGTAACACCAGCAACTTGCTCAGTGTATGACAACACTGTTTTACATATGGGCCTGTGTTCCGACCTCTGTCCTCCACCTACATACTAGGCTTTGTCCATATGACATGCAGTAAGGGTTTGTTATGTAGTCGCCTGTGATTATGTCATGCTGCCATTCCTGCCATCATTCCAGTGCTGTTGTAGCCCCCACACATATTGTGGGGTTGGGTCCATATATATGCGGGCTTCATCTGCGCAAAACATGTGTGCCCTTCTGCAGTTCAGAGGTCTGTCTCTGTAACAGTGTTATATGCTCCTGTAAAACAGTCTATGAGGGGTATGTACCATAAATAATCTAGGCTGTTACATGTGAGGGATATCAGTAGTAAGCTACCTTAAGGTATATGGCTGCACATTACCATACATTTCACCTTGGGAACATTGCTGGCCTACTGCTTACTGCCATACAGAGTGTTCTGTTTGTGAGTGAGATTGTGATGTTTTCAGTCATGTATTGTTATGTAACAGATACATCCCATTGTGTCAACTTAAGTCTTTTCCCCCTAGGGATTGCATACAGAGTGTAGTTAGAAGCTGCTGAACTACACATCTGCATTACTTACTGTTGATTGATTGTTATCCTGTGGCCCAGTCTGTCTTTACTGTTGTACTACTTGCAGGCCTTGGCCTGGACAGCAACATATGTTATGCTGTCAGATTACTGTATTAAATGATCTGCTAGAGAGTTGCATTAATCTGTTTGTATATATTTCAAAGTCTAAACAGCTATATGACATGGCATATACAACTGTAATAGTACACAAATATACCTTTCTTATGTATGCAACCCTGTGTGTGATGTCATATCCTTTGACTTCTCTGTGGGTATATGTTTCAGGCAACAATTGTCTTTTGTATGGGTAACTCATGCACTGTACATTTGATAAGGTGGCAACTGTAGGAATATTGGCTGTTCAGTATGGTGTACACTCTCTAAATATGTATCTTCCTGTACATATTTGTGTATGTTTAGTTATATATATATATATTTATTTTATTTATTTATTTTACATTTGTTGACGAGGCTAGTCTAGCTGGATATATGTCCATTTTCAGTAGAGGGCTGGGGAGAAAAGCTCCCATAGTTAGTACAAGATTAAACAGAGATCAGCAATACAACATTAAAATTTATAAACAGAGGTAGGTGTTACACATATTTCACAAATATGAAAGGAGCAAAAACAAAAAGTGGAGTAATAAAATGTCTTAAAAAATGTAATAAAAAAGTTTTTTTTTTTTTTTGGATTACAATAGTCATACAGTATATATGTGTAAGCACATATCTACATAGATGTTATGTAAAGGGAGAGCTATTAATGGTGCAGGGAGAAGAGAATAATAGAATTACAGAAGAAGAAAAGAGAGAGAGGAAGAAGGAAAGTTAAACTGGGTTGGTGCAGGAGCGAAGCCAGTGTTTATTGAGGTGCATTTTTAGTTGTCTTTTAAAAAGTGGGAGAGAGGACAAAGATGAGATATCAGGGGGAAGTTTGTTCCACATTTTTCCAACAGAGTTGGAAAAGAGGCAGTCACCTGCAGAGTTATTGGGTTTGGTAATATTAATCAGTAGTTTGTTTGATGAACGTAGATGTTTCAGGTTATTGTATGGTGAAACGAGGTTAGAGAGTATTGGTATTTTATTTGGTTGGTATAGGATCTTGTGAGTTATTAAGAGCTGTTGAAGTATGAGCTGGTTAGGAAGTTCAAGCCAACCTAGTTGTCTTAGGTTTAGGCAGTGATGAGTTCTAAAAGGGGATCTTGTAGCAAATCAAGCAATATTATAGTAAGATGTTGCTAGTTTCTTGAGGTTGTTTTTGGAGAGATTTATGTATATGGGGGAAGCATAGAGAAGAGTAGAGATTAGGTGAGATCTGGCTAGGGTGGTCCTAGCTACAGGTGTAAGAAAGGGTTTGATTCTGTAAAGGGATCCGATTTTTTTATTAACTAATTATATTGTGTTGTTGATGTGAGAGTCAAAGCTGAGATTATTGTCAATAGTTATTCCTAATAATTTTGTAGTTGAATCCGGAGAAATGAGAGTGCTGTCAGTGGAAGTGAGAGTGAAGTTTAGTGGGGTAGATTTGTGTTTGTGGGTAGGTGAGAACAGTAACAGTTTGGTTTTCTTTGGGTTTAGTAGTAGGCAACAGTCTGAGAACCATTGTTCAACAGTGGTAAAAGCTTTTTGGGTAAGAGACTGGAGTTCAGTTTGAGAGGTAGCAGTGCAGATTATAGTAGAATCATCTGCATATTGTATGCAGGTAGTGTTTGGGATAGCTGATTGTAGGTCATTAATAAAGATAGAAAATAGGGGGCCTAGGATAGAGTCTTGAGGTACACCTAAAGAGATAGGAAGGAGATTAGATAATGAATTTTTCCAGAGTACTGCCTGCTGACTGTCTTCTAGGTAAGATGTAAACCAAGTTAAGGAAGGAGGATCAAGTGAGAGAGATTTTAGTAAGTGCAGAAGAAGTTTATGATTAACCATGTTGAAAGCTTTAGATAAGTCAATGAAGACTGAAGATGATAGATTATTATTGTAGCGGTTATAGTTGATGGAGTTAGTAAAGGAGAGTAAAGCAGTGGTGGTACTGTGGGAAGGTCTGAATCCATGCTGACAGTTAGCAAGTAGGTTGTTATGGAGAAGGTGGTTAAGTAGTTGTTTGTGGATACATTTTTTCTTGATTTTAGCTATAGGTGATAGAAGTGCTATGGGGCGATAATTTCAGAAGTCCTTAGAGTTCCCCCCTTTTTGTAATGGGATGATGTGAGATATCTTCCAGATAGAAGGGAAAATTCCTTCATTTATAGATCTATTTATCAGAATAGAAACAGGATAGGCAATGGCTTTGGCTTGTATTTTCAGGAATTCTGCAGGAAGTTTGTCTGCAGAGGGGGTGGTAGGTTTTAGGTTTTGGAGCAGTGATGAGATAAAGGAGGTAGAAACAGGTTGTAAGTGAAGGGAGGGAGGTGGATTTAAAGTAGGTAAGAGTAGCTTAGTGGTGTCGGGAGATAGGTGACTAGCAAGAGTTTGGATAGTATTACTGAAGAAAGAATTAAAGTCGTTGGCTGTTTGTGTGGGATCCTCTGGGTTAGAGTCCTGAGGGTTGGGTTTGATAGACTGGCCTGGGGTTAAAAGATTATTAATACTGGCCCAGAATTTTTAGGTTCCTTTTTGGAGGTTTGTTGTAATTGAAGGTAATAGTTATTTTTGTCTGTCAGGATGGCTTTTTTTATATTGTTTTTAAGCTCTCTGAAGTTTTGGCGGTCAGTTAGATTCTTAGTGGTACGTCATTTATTCCAGGATTTGTTTCTGAGAATGATTTTTTTGCCTAGTATTGTTGGTCAGCCAGGGTGCTGCTTTAGCTTTGGTTCTAATAGTACAACTTGGGGCATGGTGATCCCATAGATAAGAATGTGGAATTGAAGTATTCTACTGCTTCATTAAGTAGGAGATATTTTAGTGGGGACCAATTACATTGTATTAATTCAGCTTGAAAATGCTCAGAGTTAAATTCCTTTTTTGAACATAGTGTTCTGTAAGTGGTAGGTAAATTTAGGTTGGTTTTATGTCTAATGACATAAGTTAGTGAGTGGTCGCTTAGATCATCTGGAAGGGTACCTGATTGGTAGGTTTGTTGGGGAGTATTAGTAAGAATTCAGTCTAAGGTGGTTTCTTTGTTGTTGGTTTTATTAGTTCTGGTAGGACTATTAATGAGTTGTATAAAGCCATATAGGTTTATATGGGAGGTGGGGTTTGTACTATTACAGGAATTCCAATCAATGTTGAAGTCACCTAAGACTAATGTTTCTTGAGGGAGATTGGTGGAGAGCAAACTGAGGATACATTCTAGAGTATTAATGTTATTTCCTGGAGGACGATATACACAAATGATATTTATGGCTTTACTAGTGTTGACTTGAAGTTTGGAGCTGATTACTTCAGCATTTTTATCTAGGGGAAAATTCAGATTTATAGTACTAATTTGTAATTGTGCATTGTAGAGAATTGCTACCCCTCCTCCATTTTTGGCTGTGCGGTCATGTCTAATGATATTATACTTGGGTGGGGTGATTTCATTGTCTTTTATGGTAGATCTTAGCCATGTTTCAGTTAAACATAAGATATCAAATTGGTGGACTTCTAGAAGGGAGTGGACTTGAGTAATTTTATTACAAATGCTTTGTATATTGAGATGAGCAATAGAGAGAGAGTTGGCAGGTATGGTAGATGATAGAGAAGTAGCTTTATCTTGTTTTTTGTAGCCATTGGTATTGGTATGGTATGGGCCAGGGTTAGGATGAACATCTCCATCCAACAGTGAGTGGAGGTGTTTAAAATTGTTAGGCTGGAGAAGTTTGTAAGAGCAGTTGATTAGTTTCCTATATTTTTGTTTGCTTGTCTTAAAGTGTGCTAGTCTGTAGTATTTGGGTAGTAGGCAGTTGGGTTGAGTAGTGGGATTTAAGAAGGTAGGAGAGAAAGGTGTTATAGGTGTAGAGGTGTGTTTAGAGGGAAAAGGAAGAGTAGAGTAAAGTGGGTATTCATAGGAGGTTAAGAGGTAAGTAGTTACAAGAGGAGGTAAAAGTGATAAGTAGATAAGTAGTTTAAGTTGTGAAGGGATGAATGTTTTCCACATTTTAATGATTGGGGAGGTGAGTGAGAAGATAAGAGGTAGATTGTAGGTACAGGTGAGGAGTAGTAGTATGACTTTAAGTAATAGAGGAGGAAGTAGGTTAGTTAATTAGAGGGTGTGATGTAAAGTAAAAAGGGGTTGGGTAAGTTTATGATAAGATTTGTCTGATTGGAGTGGATAGGATGGTGCTGTGCCAACTAGTGGTATAAATGTAGGCGTACTGGGACGGGTGGGAATTGGGGGCAGGTTAGGGGAGTGGAGTGAGCCCGAAGGATTGAGCAGCAGAGTGAGAGAGACCAGCTGGAAAAGTATCAGCCACTGCTGTTCACAGGAAGGTAAGTAGATTAATGGGTAAAAAAACAGTATAAAGTATTACTTTGTATAAGAACAAGGTAAAAAACAAATATAGGGGAGCTTTGTCCCTTAGCTAGTTTAAGGTTAGGGAGGAGGGTTAGATCAGGGTTTAGAGAGCATGGAATGAGATTATGAGGCTATTGTGTAGTTACAGGCAGATAGAGGTAATGTTGGACATAGGGGTTTTAAGAAAATAATACAGGCTATAGGAAGAATGAGTACCGCCACCTAGAGTAGAAAGGAATGATAGCAGTTAGAAAAGGAATAATATAGGGGAGGCTATTTAGGTAAGTCTCATTTAGAATAAGCTACCTATACTTTAGGGACTAGAAATCAGGGAATACAGGTGGGAGAGGGGGTAGAAGTGGTCTGCGGTAGGCTGCTGATTCACACACATGGAAGGACAAGCTAACATAGATAGGTATTCTTAGATAAATAAGTCTAGTACAGGGCTACATACATTCAAATGAGAACATTAATGGGGTCCAAACTGCAGCTCTTTCCTTGAATGGCCCAGACTAGTAGGTCAGAATGTCCAGGAAAGTCGACAGGGGTTTTGCAGAAGTGAGTTCTTAGAATCCAGATGCAGGAATGGACCTTCAGGAGTGGAGTACTGAAGAAGAGAGTAAAAACATACAAGTTAGGTGATAAAAAATGAGAGATGATAAGCAGGTAGAGTAGAAGGAGGAAGTGGAGGTAAGTGAGAGTGATAAGCAGAGGAGGAGTTGAAGAATGTAACTTTAAATATATAAGATAAATTGAGGGAGAGTTGGAGTAAAGAGGAAGAAATGGGAGAGAAAGCAACAGAATAAAACAACAGCAAGGTAAGGTTATAGGAGAATGCAGGAGTAGGCAAGGAGGACTGCAGTTATTTAAATCTTAGTACACTAAAGACAAGTCATACAATCCCAAGTCAGAATGCATTGACCAGCTCAAATGTTGAGTAGGAGGAATACAAATTACAAAAATGGTGAACATCAGCTTAGGCAAACAATGTAGTATGTAGCATATACTAAAAACTTCATAAATTGTCTAGTTATAGTTATAGTTATAGTTTTATATATATGTATCTGCATATATGTGTGTGGGGTCTATATCAGTTCTGTGAAAATCCATTTCAGCAAATACCAAAAGAGCAACATGTACTTATCTAACTGAGAATAGACTGAATGTACTAAACCGCAAAATTTAAAACATCGAACGGTCATAGTCGGCCAACCCCACCACCCACTATATACTACCTATCCAAACAAAATAAATAAACCACATACATGCACTAACCAAACCCTACTCCTAACCCTAAAGTAAAGCACCAAAACCCAACTTCTAACCCTACACTAAACCCCACATACACAACTATCTATGCACTATCCTTAACCCCTCCCTAACCCTAAAGTCCGTAACTACCGCACACTTCCCCTACGGAGATATACCCTAACAAAATAAATAATACACATAAATACATTTAACAAAACCCTACTTCTAACACTACACTAAATCTTACATACATTATCTATCTATACACTTACCATAACCCGCACCTTACCCTAAGGTCCATAACTATCTAACACACTTACCTTACAGAGCTATACCACAAACAGGCCAACCAACACACTTCGACATTTCGGATTTCGCAGTTTTGGATGTTCGGCATTTGCGTAGTTCACGCAATATGTGTCGATCATTTTGTATTCGTGGAAATGGCATTTTGATCGTCTGATAGGGACCCGTGTGTGTGTGTGTGTGTGTGTGTGTGTGTGTGTGTGTGTGTGTGTGTGTGTGTGTGTGTGTGTGTGTGTGTGTGTGTGTGTGCATGTGTGTGTGTGTGTGTATATGTATCTTTGGAATGTTTACTGCTTCCACATTGTACATTCCTTATGGTAGCCAGAGTGTACTGCATGATATGTTATTGATACCATTCTGACATCATACAGGTGGGATGGATTACTGTTAACGTCTTGTGCCCATGTTGTGTCAGGTCCTGGGTATGGGACTTGCAACAGCTGGTATTGTATTGCAGGGCAGATCTGTTTTGCTGAGGGGGAGTGGGTGATATCAATACTTACAAGATGTATTTTGCTTGGCCCCTTTCACCCCCATTAATGGTGCCTTTGGTCCTATATGTATTTGTTATGTTCTCTTTTATATATATATATATATATATATATATATATATATATATATATATATATATATATATATATATATATATATATATATATATATATATATAGACATATATATCTATATAAGTTCATAGGTAGGTACTAGGCTATCTGCCTGAAGGCATTTATAAGCCTAGCCAGAATGTGTTTGCTTTTGCCACCCCCTTATATTAGTTCCCTGTGCCTCTGTCTAGCAGAGCCACTGAAGTGATCCCAGGGGTAAACTTTCTGTTGCACATCCACGCGTCAAGGTTTCTCTTGAAGAGTGCTAGTGAGGAGCTCTGCCTAATGTAGATTGGAATCTTGTTCCAAAGCATGGGAAGACTCTGGGACAGAAATCTATCCCTCCAGCATGTCCTATTTATTGTTGTGGTGAGGTTTAGATCCCTAGAGTGTGTGGCTTGAGAGGATAAGGTTTTGTTTAGGTGGAGCATGTCCATCAATTCTGGGTTGGACATGGCCTTGTATGAAAGGCAGAGATCACTTCTGAGCAGGCGGTATGCAACCAAGTCCAGCTGGAGATTCTTCAGTCGAGCTGCATAGGGCATCTGTTTGAGGCCAGTGATCCTCTTGGTGAGGTACTTCTGTGGTCTTTCCAGCTGTTACAGGTGTCTTGTAGGGTATATCCCAAATGGGGCATTGTACACTATGATGGGTCTGATGAATGATGAGTAGAAGGGCACAATTACCTCTTTTGATCTTGGATGCAAACCCTTTTGTAATTAGGTGGGCCACATAGAAGGATTTTCTAACCACTTTGGCAATGTGATTATCAAATGAGAGATTACTATCTACTTGGGTCCCCAGATGCCTTATTACTTTTTCTGTATTTAGGGGCCTACCACCTATGTGGTAGTTTGTGGGTACTTTGTTATTTCCCAAGGGAATAACTATGCACTTTTTGGCATTTAGCTTGAGGCCATGATTTTGACGCCAGGTATCCATCTCAGTGAGACCCTTTTGGAGGATGTCTGTGTATATATATGTATGCATATGTATATGTATATATATATATATATATATATATATATATATATATATATATATATATATATATATATATATATATATATATATATATATATATATATATATATATATATATACACACACACACACACACACACACACACACACACATTCATCTACATGTATAAATACATTTCCTGTACTGTTGAATGACTGTGCTGGATGATATGTTTGTGAAAACATCAGGGTTATGTATATCTGACATGGCTTAGTGGTAAATCACTTTGGCTATGGTGTGCAGGGTCCTGGGTTCGAGCCTTGTAGAGGCTGTTTATTTTGTTGCTGGGTAGAACAAGGGCCGTTGGATACAGAGGGATTAAGGCACATTTTAGCAGTTGTAAGCGGGTTTGCGTGGGTTTGCGCAGAAGTAAGCACTGCTAACTTCTGGTTACAGTTTCTTATACTGATTTAGCTTCTCAATTGCTTAACCTGTGTAGGAAATTGCTTACCCTCGCGCAAACAAGCTTATACCCGCTTACTGCTGCTTAAAAGTGCTTACTCCTGCTTACCCCACATTAATTTCTTTAAAAGAAATGAAAAAGGGTTGATAGGAAAGTGGTAAAAAAGGGGCACAAAGAGGGAAATACAGTAGGGAAAATAGCTAGGGATGTGCAGAATGGGTGTAGGGAATGTCTGTAGCTGCCCATTTCTTCTACAGCAACTGCTGTGCATATACATTGAATTTGGAGATAGATTTGGACACTCAAACTCCTGAGAGAGGGGTGAGGACAACAATAATATCTTGTGAAGCCAATTAGACTAGATTACATGTGTCCAGTGGACATGTGTTTGAAATGGACAGCTATGTATGGGGCGAGATATTTTTGGGGGAACATATTGCCTTTTTTTTCAGGTGAGAGTGGGATATTGGGGGGGATAGTAGGTATATTTGGGGAGGCAGGTTGGGTAGGATAACAGACAAGACAGTATACAGGGGCAATATATGACACATGCGGGGGATAAACACCTTGATGGGGAAGGGCGTTTGGAAATCAGAAGCCCATGAGCCCCCTAGTCGATACAGTGAGACTGAGGTCCCCACCCATGGACAGTCACTACTGCACCTTCACAGCCCCGAAAGTGGCTGTGCTGGGGACTGAGTAGGAGGGTCAGGCCGACCCTCTAATCGTGACATGCAGCCCTCAAGCTTGCATAGCAGATCTCCATACTCCCTGCGGAGCTCACTATGCACCACACCCCGGACCTGGCAATGGGTGACAGTGTCCTGTCCACACCCGCTCCCAGGAGGGGGCGTGCCCCATCCCCTGAGGCGGTTCCACCTGAAGGTGGTGCAGGACCACCGGATGAGGAGGTCCCATGGTGGGCCCCAGATGTGCTGGTGCCCGGTGCTATGTCCAGATGATGTGGAACAGGTGGGTCCGCTGGGACCAGCCTTCCCAAACGTGCTATGGTGTTTCAATTTTACAACATATATGGGTTAGTAATAGTCAACACATTCTAGGATTAGGTATAACAGCATGCATATATATCCGCAGTAACCCAAAACACCAGATACGGAACAGTTGCATAGCAAAGAGAATACATGCATATATGGAACCACAGTGGCCATTACAACAGCATGCAGGTACATTGATGGCAGCATGCCACCAATGTGGGAATATTTCAACATGGCACATGCATAGAAACAAATTTAAATATTTATCAAGCAATAGGACATATGTCCCAACAGTAGATTTAATGGAGCACATACCAACTGAGTTATGTATTTAGTTTATTGTTGCAGATATGGTGTGGAGGGGGAGAGAAAGATGTTAATTAACAACTAGTACATTCCTGTAGTTCTCATTACTTTCCTAGTTAGTACTGTGATCTGTACCTTACAGCTATTAGTACACTACCCTATGGCCTAAGTTTGGACAGTGGTATGGATGTAGACAACTGTATACATGAACTGATTTTTACCTGCAGTATACACCTCTTACCTGGTATACCTGTGGAGGTATTGCTTGTTAACACTACCTAACTGTTTCTACACATATTTCCAGATTCCAGGTTGATGTTATGCATATACATGTTCATCTCTTACTGCACACAATCTGGGCACGTCTTGACCACATGCAGGTGAACCAGGACATATTTTGACTATTACTCTCTTAAACCTTTAGTGAGTTGTACAATGACAGGTTTGTTTTCATTAACATTTTCCAAATATGTGCAGGCCTGACAGTTAGTTATATGACATGAAATGCTGCCTACATGTCAGAGATTAGCACGTTGATATGCCAGGAGGGCAGGGTAACAGCCAGCAGGTATGGGCTGATTAACTGGACATTCTGGACAATTCTGTACACTTGTGGGTTATGATTCTGCATACAGCTTACTACCACTCCCAGGTTTTGAACCATGTGTCTGCTAATATAAAACAGTGTCCATCACAGTTGAGTGTGCTATATTTTTATTGCTGTTTATCTCTTCCCTGATTTATGTATATACGTCTCCTGTGGTTTTACAATCTGACCTTGTAATTACAACACTCTTATACAGGATTTCCTAGACTGTTTTATTATGTAGCACAGTGTGGGTGACAGTGATGAGTACAACCTTATTATTCAGAGCAACTGCAGCACTAACAATGCCATGCAATGCCAGAGTAAACAGTACCAGTACAGGATATCAATCTTTTATTTCTAGGCACAGTTTTTGTATCTGACAGACCTGTGGGGGAAAGGTTTGTTAGCACTACCTGAATGTTGCCACACATATTACCAGATTCCACATTAGTATTATGCACATACATCTTACTCTGTTACTGCACACACTCTGATCACAGCTTCACAATATGGGGGTGGAGATGGGACATACTTGGTTTAGTACTCTCATAACATTTTGGGGAGTTGCTAGAGTGACAGGTTTGTTCTTATAGATGTCTGACAATCAGTTGTATTTCTTGTTTGCTGCCTAAATGTCTGGGATCATCCCACTGATTTGCCAGTGGGACAGGGTGACAAGCAGTGGATATGGCCCAATTAACTGGACATTCTGGACATATCTGTACAGTTGTGGGGTATGATTCTGCATGCAGCCAACTACCACTCCCAGGCTTTGAACCATGGCTGTGTGTTCTAAAAATACAACAGTTCACATCTCAGTTAAGTGTGCTATTTGGATTATGTTGTCTATCTTTTCACTGTTTTCTGTCTAAGTCTCTCTCAGTTGTACTATATGACCTCTTGTGATTACAACAGTCATATACAGACATTCCTACACATTTTATTTATCTAGCACAGTGTGGGTAACAGTGCTTAATACAACAGTACTATTAAGAGATTGCAACTCTACATTACCATATGATACCAGAGTAAACACATGCAGCCCAGCAGTTAGACCTCTATTGTCAGGCTATTATGCTTTTATTTACATACAACCTATATGAGACTCTTCCTGCCATATTCTCTGGTGTATGCAGTACATGCCTTAAACAATACAGGTTTTATGCAGGCGATTAACTTTCTACTACTTTTTGATTTATTGCCTATGACAGTACATGCAAGAGTATTACTAACCTGCCTTGCGTCACAACCACTGCAATCTACAGGCATGGGCTTCCTGGTTCGCAGCTCACTCATCTGCCACTGTGAAAGACATAAGAGGAATTTTTATCCATACCTAGCCATAATATACATGTCCTTTCAATTATTAAACAGGTAGTGGACTGATACTTACACATGGAAAACAGCAAGCAGTATAATTGTAGGATTATAATTGTTGAAACTCCAAAATCACAGAGGTCCGAGCCCACAAAAGGTAGCAGATAGTTTATTCACAAACAGAATTGTGAATAAACTATTTGCTACCTTTCTTGGGCTTGGACCTCTGTTTGTGGTTTTGATACTTACACATGGCTGGGACATCCCCCATCCTCCTAGCCTCTTGGATCCACTGATCCAAGAGATCCCTCTTTCTCGGCTTCAGGTCAGCATAGTGATGCCTGACCTGCTCACCAGTTTGAGGTATGCCAGTGGTACTGGTGAGGTCATGGCCGAGACAGCCCCAGGCTTCCACTTTTTATTAAGAACCCTGGTACTGGCCCTGCAGCAGTCTCTGGTCATGGTCTTTAACAAGGAGTTTTTCCATGACTCTGGACTCCTGGATGCCCCAGCTCTGCATCCGAAAGTGCACACCCTCTCCCATACCAGTCATAGTGCCTACAGGAGGAAGCTGGAACCAGTTATAAGATGTATTCCCGCCTGTTGGGTTTAAATAGGGCTGATTTCTCATACTTTGCCGTGATTGGATGGTTTTGAAAATGCTAAGCTGTGGGCAAACCTGCTTACCTATGGTTGGCATTGCTTAAAGGGGTATACCAATGGGCAAACTGATTTAGCTGGCCTTCACATTGCTTACACCTGCTAAGCTGGGCTGTGCAATTTGCATATTATTTTCTGTTTAGCATTGATTTATTATTCATTGCATGTTGTAAATGTGTTTGGTATCCATGATTCATTTGTACGTACACTGTATGGAGTCCTTGTGTTTATTAGGGGATTTCAACACTTTATTACAATGACACCTCACATCTGGGCTTAATGCAGTACTCCAGTTCACATATTTATGTTATGTAGTAGGTTTTACAACATAAAACTGTATATAGATTCCTTCCACATGTTAAGTTTGATTTTCCTATAGTGAAGATCTGTTTGGTGATACCTCAGTCTTATGTACTGCTGTGATGGCTTAGTGGTTAACTACTGTAACTATAGTGTGCAGAGTCCTGGGTTCAAGACCGGCAAAGGCTGTTTATTTTGTTTATGGCCAGAACAGCGGCTGTTGCATACAGATTGATTAAGGCACTTTTAAGCAATTGTAAGCAGGGTTGCGTGGGTTTGCGCGAAGGTAAGCAATGCTAAACTCAGGTTAAATATGCTTACAGAGAGTTAGCTTCAGTATTGCTTGGCCTGTGTGTGCATTGCTTATCCCTGCACAAACTGGCTTAAACCTGTTTACTACTGCTTAAATATGCTTACTCTTGCTTAATAGTGCTTACTCCCGCTTACCCCCACATTAATTTAGACAGTAATGTAAAATGGTTCATGAGAAGGTGGTGAATTTGGACACTCTATGGATTTATCATTCATTACACATTGTACTTTCGATTTGTATCCCTGATTCATGTGTACATATGCTGTATGGGGCACTTGTGTTTATTTGTGGATTTTACAACATTATGACAATGACACCTCACATCTGCATTTCATGCAGTACTCCAGTTCACAAACATATGTTATTTAGTAGGTTATGCAACAAAAAATATTGTTCATAAAGTGATTTTACATGGAAAATGGAATGTACTGAAGTGAGACTCGAACCGGGAATGACTGCTCATAAGGTAAATACTCTGCTCACAACACTATTGCAATATTGCTTCATTTGCATATACCTTGATATTTATCCTCTTATGCCATTTAAGCTGCAATAAATGTAGCTAAGCAATGGGCAAACCCACGCACCTATGGTTGAATTTTATCTGTTTGATAAAAAGAAATTAGCTTGTTTATATTTTATATTTTAACTATTGCTCTTATAAACTTGGGGGGCTGTTGCTGGGGGTATGCGAACACCTATAAGCAGTCTCGTTCATTCTTCTCGCTAATCTGTTGTTCTTGCTTGCAGGGGCATGTATATTCTGAGAGCTCTGCTCTCAGACACGCCCCCTGCACTCGTACATGCTCTGTGTCCATTTAGAAGCAAAGGGAGCATGCCTTCATTGATATGCCTGGTGCATTGCCATGCTGTTCCTAAACAGCCACAGGGGAAATAGTTGGAAAAGGAGATGTCTTTAAATGAGCTACATAAAGTATTAGGGCAAGTAAATATAGATTTGCCTGCAGAACCAAATGGAATAGGGTAGGAAATGTATAAAAATTTAAGGGACTGGCAAAAAATGTATTTTTAAAAATTTTGAATAAATGGTTAAATGAAGGTTTTATGTATGAATAATTATGTAGTGGGATACTTAAACTCATATGGAAGAAGAAAGAAAGAAGACAATTAAAAATCGGAAACCGATAGTATTGAATATTAATGAGTATAATGTCATTATGAACATGATACAAAAGAGATTTGAAACTAAAATAGAAAATATTATTGAAGATGGTATATATAGTATAAAGGGGAAGGGTTGTCAAGAATTATTAATGATAGGCAAATTGTAGATGATATTATGAATATAAAAGAAGAAGCACAGATTGTGATGAGAGACCTTAATAAGGCATTTGATACAACTGGATATGAAAACTTATGGGTAATAATTAAAACATATAGCATAAATGAGAAAGTTAGGAAATTATGAATATCAGCATGCAGTAATAATAAAGTAAAACTGCTTGTAAATGGCAGGTTAAGCCAAGAGGTACATATGAAGAGTGGTGTAAGATAGTGATGCCCAATAATTTGTATACTCTTTGCATTAGTTATGAATGTGATAGTATGTGAAATAAATCACAAAATGAAGGAGGTGTGGTATATAACACCTGAAGGGTTAAGAACCTTCATATAGGTTCCTGACCCAGAGACTTCCCAGACTCTGGAATAGACTGCCCATACATGTCAAGCAGAGCACCTCTTTGGCCCTCTTCAAAAGGAACTTTGATGATTGGATGGGGATAGGAAATTCACCCTGGGGATCACATCAGTTGTCCTGCTAGACAGGTGTCCAGGGAAGTAAATACTATAGGAAGAAATAGCCATGGAATTATTATGGTTAGGCTTGTATAGACCCCAGGGCTGATAGCCTAGTACCAACCAATGAACCTCTGAACTCCAGTTTTTGTTAACATATGTAGATGACATTATAATAAAATTGCAAAAAAGAAACTTTGGATAAAAGAAGTAATCTTTTGCACAAATGAGTGTCAGAATGTGATAGGAATGGCTTTAAATAAAGAGAAAAATAAAGGTTTAGATGCTGTAGTAAAGATAGGAGGTATATATTTTACAATGAATTAAATTTCTGTCTTAGGCATAAAATTGGGGCATAAAGGTATCAGTAAAATCCAAAGAGAAAAAAAATAGAAGAAATAAAACAAGCCCACTTTTTTTGCAGAACATATAAATTATCATTCAGAAAAAAAGGCTTATCTGATAAATCCAGTACTGATGAAAAATAACATAATTAGCAAGTGTATGTATGTTGCCAACAGTATTTGAAAAGAAATTATTGCAGATATTGTTTTTATTCATATGGGCTTCTAGATTAAACCCAGTAAAGAGAGGAGTTTTGTATTTAAGTAAAGAGGAACAAAGTTTAGAGTTAATTAACCCAGTGGTATATGCTGTTTCATTAAATTTGTACAAAGTGTTAAAGAGGATAAATGGAAAATATGAGAGATTAGTAGTAACATTGTATAAATATAAGTATGATATATTTGGGGTATGGTAAAAAACAGTAAAATGGAAAACAAGTGTATAAATGAAATAAAATTTTACCAACAATATTGTGAAAAATAAAAATTGGTGATATAGAAAAAGACAGAAAAGAATGGTATCAGAATATATTGATAAAATATTACTATGTAAAACATTGAGCAATCTAAGAGATGAAAAAATTAAAGCTATAAAAATAAGAAGCAAGTATTGTAATCAGGAAGTAGAATGTCAAGATTATTTGTGGGCACTACTAATAGATAAATTACCAGTAAAAGGAAATGTGCTATATAAAAAGAAAAGTGATAGAATATGTTTACATTGTCAAGAAGAAGATTTTTTTGAAATGTAAAAGAGTAAAAAGGTTATGGGGAAAACTATGTAAAGAATATTTTTTTGAAGATACAAAAGAAGTGGATAAAATAAGCATGGATATGATTAAGTGTAGATAATGTAAGAATAGATGTAAAGAATATAACAAAAGAATAAATAAGTTATTTTATGTTATGGTTTATATGAAATGAAAGAATAAATGAAATTATGTTTAATGGTAATTTTTTTTTAGCAACAATATTGAGTAAAGTCAGATGGTGGTTATGGAAAATGAGTGGAGGGTCTAATAGGGATGAAAATTTAGTATGATTCTAATGGAAATTGTGTAAACAGAGTTGTGTATCTATATATTTGTACATTTGCAAATGTTTGTAAATATGTAAACATGTAGTAAATAAGAGTCCTTTTGTATATAAAGGACCCATACTCTTTTCAACAGGTGACACGTTAATTTACATTCATCTTATCTACTACCAACTCAAGCAGATGAGACTTTGGTTTAGCATCTCATTCAATGGATGGCAAACTCTGAAGTGCAGCACCTCCTAATACTGCACTCTGGTGTCAGCAATTTGAAAATTAATCCAGTAACCTGGAATAAGAATAGATCCCACAGCCTTTTGAGCTTCCTGTGCCAAAGGTGAATATGCTACCTGTTGAAGTACTGACACTGTCAGTAAACATATACAATAAATTAATTAAGAATGAGTTAAATATGGTTTGGGAATTATTTTGCTCATTTGGGTTACTGTGGGGAAAAAAGGGTGGCAGCCATGAGCTTTACTAGCACAGACATCTCAAGGTCCTAATAAGGGGCAGTATTATATTCTGGCACATGGATATAGCCAGGCATGCACTGCATGTGTATATTTTTTTTAAATAATTTATTTTGTACAGAGATGTATTAGAATTTAAATTGTTTAAAAGACAAGCTATGGTTTTATGGTCATATATTTTGTCAGATGACTTTTTCAGACTGCCTAGTTGGCTAAATGTTTTTTTTAAGCCTCCATATTTCAATAGTATGTTTTGTGGAGAGGGACTATCTACTTGTAGATCACAGGGCTACATTTTTAAAGCCTTAGAAATCCTGTTTATTCCCCTGCCCAGATCTTACCTGCAAATATGAGTACCAGTATCTATATTACAGTGTATATCGATTAGGTTATTCATAAGCAATAGTAAAAAATGTCAGGGGTAAATGTCGATGACCTAATGTTCTGCTATATTTGCATTCAGTCCTACTCAGTGTTATAGTCATTGCAGAGAAACCAGTTTGTCTGATTTGGCCTAGAATGTTATGGACACATAGATGTCTGAAACTCTATACAAAATACAATGCAGAAGATGATTAATTAATGGACTAAGTTCAACAAGCATGCTCTAATGCTACTACTGAAATCTACAATTTCACCTCTGTGTAACCACTTTTAAACCCAGTTGTTAAGGATAGGAGCTATGATCTTTTGTTCCACTCTGTTATCCTAATATAGATTAATAATATGCATGAGACAGACTGACCTTAACAGCATATGGTAAATAAGCACTGCTGCTTTTGGCTATGACCAAGACTAGCCACACCCAAATAGGTTACACAATATACAGCTGCGTATTAAAATTATAATCATTGTTGTCTCACGAATATACTAACCCCTTCTGATCCCAATGCCTTACAGTTTTATCTTACCAGCAGTGACTGTATTTTGGGCAAAAATATACACAATAATTTCCAGAAGAAGTTATGATATCTTTCAGTGCTACAACTCCTTACTGTTTTTATGGTAATTTGCTGCAGTTAGCCAGATCAACAGGGTGTACCCAGAATACAATTAATGAATACTCTTAATATGAGCCACCTGGATCACATTCATTACTGGTAAATATGGCTAAGCAATTTTGCTCCAAAATAGTGCACGTTAGCAGTTATATTTTACCAGTTTTGAACAGTTATCTTTTTATTAACACATAATTAGCCAGCCACAAGGTTTTGTAATCAAACAGTGAAAATACTCTGCTTAACAAAACTTGTTCAGAACACACTATGAAACGAAACTTACAGACTTCATTTACATCTACACAGGTGGCTACATAGAATGATTTAAAATGAAATGGTAATGTCAAAAAAGTACCTGCTGTCAGAATAGTCCTATCTATTTCTTCACTGATAAAACCTTGGAAATCTAATAAGCTTTGTAATGGAACTCTGTGCAGCAGCAGAAGAAAAATACAAACAAACTTATAAGAACCCAAGCCGAAATAAAGTACTGCCCAGCAGGTAAACAGGTCCCATTGTAAATACCAGATGAAAACAGCAAAAAACAGCAATGGTACACTGAAGCATGACTCCAAAAACCATCCAGTAAAAATGTGTAAAACACGTTTATTTGTAGGTAAGTGCGTTCACCACATACTGTGGCTTCATCAGACCATATACATTCGTAAAAACTTGTAAGGAACAGGTTTTAAATACCTCCTATCACTCATTCAGTTCAAACTTGTCATTCAACAAATCATTGCACAGCATATACGCTCTTAATTATGTGAGAGGCATCATCGATTCTTCCCTTATTTAATTTAAAAGGACAGTCTTACAGACTACCAAACTTTGTATAACTTACAATCAATAAAAATATAAAAGCACAACTCCATACAGACAAATATACATTATTTATACTTATATAATATCATAGCCAATTTGCAATGCATAATACATTCATTTATATACTGGCTCAAGCCAATATAAACAATTCTGTCACTTTGCTGTTTTGGTGAAGAAATATATCTCATATAACAGTATGCCGACTTTGACTTATTCTAATATAGATCGCGGACATACATGTTCAACCGCACTACCTTAGCTAAATAAATGCTAGTCATATTGTTCTTTGTATTAAAACTTCATCTCCCTAGGATAAAGCTTTATATTTGAATCTCTATAGATTCAAGGTAAAACAACTATACAATTATAAAAGCTGTCATACAAAAACATTTGATCAGTCAAATAAATGCTATATTTACTCCTAGGCATAATAAAGATTATATTGTACTTCCTTCTGAACATGATAATATATATCCACCAGCCTTCCGCTAAATACATTATCCATTTAACAGGTGGTGATGTAGCTACAATTATGCAACTTGCCTTTCATTATCAATCTCAACTATTTATTTACAAAATACTGATCACGCCATCTGCTATGCGTCAATATGCCAACTCAGTGATGTCATTGCGCTGATCCCATTCGCTCAAGGACTGCTATACCCCTGTAGCCATACAGGGACTGTATTCATCAAACCCTAGTTAAATATAAGAATGTGAACGTCAAATACATTATTTAGGCCCAAGTAATACATATACTTGGACCTTATACTCATGAATGCATTACTAGAAAATTGTCTTAAATATATACTTGTCTACACACTAAAACTCTATAGTGTTGAACTCCGTAACTCACTATTTCATCCCTTATTACAATAGAAATGCTAACCATATAAATCACACTATTAAATGCTTCAAATAAGCTTAAAGATACTTCATAAAATCAAAAAAGTGCTCCCCATCATTAAATAATAAAAACTTGTTAAAATACATAATTACTAATATACATAATAGACAATTTATGGAGTATAATTCTATGGCTTTAAGCTAAAAGGCACAGAGCATTCCGTACAAAATTGAGAAAATATACATATAAAACAACATTGAACATTCACTTAATGACCAAATAAAGATAGAATAGACAAATTAGTGCGTCTTTATACTAATAAATAGTGAAATACAGACATCAGCAAATTTACCTTAACTAAATACTCGTATGGGTCCTAAGTAGAAATATAGGGCTACACTGGAAATGTAACTAGTTTCAATAAACTATAGATAAACTACAACCAAGAAATATATATTAATTTCTTAAAATATATGGATAATTTTAAAATAGCTCAAGTACTCTTGTCTAGTGCACTTGAATTATATACCAAGTTTAGCTGTTAATATTATGCCTATATGTATATATATATATATATATATATATATATATATATATATATATATATATATAACTATAGGCATCTAACATATCAGAGCTAGAAATTCTCTTCATATAATCTAATCTCATTCTAATTATAACTTCAGAAAAAATGTCATTATATACCGAAATGCAAAAATTCTATATATCAATATAGAACAAACTAGTATTATATATCAGGTATAAACCTAAATTATAAACTTACCCATATAACAATATATTTCTAACTCCATGCTAGTGAATCCAATTTATATAGGAGGTTTAATACACACACACACACACACACACACACACACACATATATATATATATATATATATATATATATATATATATCCTAATATTTATTTATCTACAGCTACTTCCTAGGCAGTCCGTGCACCTCCAAAACACACTTCATAGAAATTTTGCCATTGAGTCCTAGTCCTTTTTCAGCTCTAAGCTTTAATTGTTGTTGTTGTTGTTTGTCTTTTTGGCTTTTTCATGATTAGGGGTCACCACAGTGGAACTCCGGTTCACTAATGACTGGCAAAAGATTTATTTTTATGGTGCCGAGTTGCTAGCCCCACGCCCAACCTTCAGCAAAGGCACACCCATTCATGCATATCTTTCGGAGGCCACTCGAGCTTGGGGAGGACATGCAGACTCCACAATGAAGGCACTCCAGCCTTCTGTGTGGAGTCTGCATGTCCTCCCCATGGTCGAGTGGCCTCCATAACACATGCGTGAATGGGAGTGCCTTCGGTGAAGATTGGGCATCTGGCTTTCAACTCGGCACCATAAAAAAATTCTACTGCCAATCATAAAGCTTTAATATCCATCTTAATTCACTATTCTCAGTTAAATCTTTGATGTTACCCATCCTAGGTCCAAGAATAATTTGTTCTAGGCCCACAAATTTGAAATTATGATTTAAATCACTCATTTCATTATACTTAGATAGTGCACTAACTGAGTCTCTGTGTCTTAAACTATTAATATGCTCTCTAATCCACACCTTAAATGTGCAGTTAGTTTTCCCCACATAAAAGTGTAAGCAACAGTCACACTGCAGTATGTATATTATACGTTTACTATTACAATCAATTACATTGTGTACGTTATATATCACACCTGATTCAGGATGTTTAAACTCATTGGTTTGCTTGCTGAACTGACATATATTACAGTGACCACATTTCCTAGTCCCAGTCATTATTTGAGCTGTAGGGATAACCTCATCCTTTGGATAACATAATATCCTTTTAAGATTCTTCCTATTTTTAAAACAAAAATGGGGTTGTTCTCCTACTGTTTCTTTAATCTTAGTATCGGTCATAAGTAATGGCCAATGTTTATAGAATGCATCCTTTACTTTTTTTATATCACTAGTATATGGTATAGATATTTGTACTTTATTCACTTCATTATGTGTCTCAGCTAAAAGCCTTCTTTGTTGTTCTACATTCAATCCAGCTGAAAAATGTGGCTTTGCTCTGCCACTTCTCTATGTTTTAACTTCTTCTAGTACTGGGATTATTTCTGTGTCTTAATATCCTCTCTGATACAAATTACCCTCCAAATGAGCAAGACCTTCATTGAATGCATGTTCCTGGTTACTTAAACGTGAGACTCGAGTCCCCTGTCCTTTTACTATATTCTTAAATGTTGTCTTAGGGTGCATGTTTGATCTATGTAAAAGTATATTACTATAATAATCTTTACCATATATCTTGGTTTCAAAAGATCCTTGTGTATTCATAGAAACAAAAATATGAAGAAACGCTACCCCTTCTTTGGAATATTTCAATTCAAACTTCAAAAAATTAGTTGTTCTTTTTATTGTATCCACAAATATCTTAAGCAAGGGCAGGGGGCCTACCCAAACCAAAAAAATGTTGTCCACAAAATGACGATAGAATCTCACATAATTCTTGTGTAGTTCAAGTGGGAACATGCATTCTCTCTCCCACTGTGCCATAACTGCATTGGCATGGCTATTGGCACATGTGCCCATAGCTACACTGCAGGAGGCATGACTGTAGTGATGAATAGAGAATTTCATTTAAATTCATTACATCAAATGCTGTCTAGTAAAAAAGTGTATAAGATTATTACATTTGAAAAAAAAAATGCAAATAACATCTGATAAAATAAAAATAAAATTAACATCACTGATTATCAGGGATCAGGTATGGCCTGTCATTAGAGCTAACTCAATGGTTGAAAATCCCCTTCTTATTCCATCCTTTCAAGGTCCTAAAAAAATACACATAATGAAATTTAAGCCACCCTTTAGGCTTATTGTAGCAGGGCGAGGGTGGTTAACTGAACCTTTTTATGTTTTTGTTGAATGATAAGTTAGTATTGGATGATATTGATGTTGTAGGGAATTGTAATTGGTGGGGAAAACTAACTGCACATTATTTAGTGTGTTATGTGACAGTTTTATTTATTACACAGAGATAATGCACTAGCACCATCTATGCTGTAATTAAATTCTGACTTAAATAATAATTTATTCCAATGCCTAGGACGGTCTATTAATAAAAATGGACCTAGGATGCCAAAAATCAAAAATGGAAATAGAAGCTTGAAGATAAGATGGATTAGGAAGAATGTAAAAAAAAAGATCAATGGTAAAATAGTGAAAAAGTGTGTTTTAAGCAGAGCTGTTGAGGAAGACTAGACTCATAGTAATAATATAATAATATATATATATATATATATATATATATATATATATATATGTGTGTGTGTGTGTGTGTGTGGTGTGTGTGTATGTAAATATGCTTCTTATAATTGAAAATATGCTTGTGAATATGGGTAATATATTGTATAGTGAGTAATTTTATTATATAATACTTAATATAATACTATAATATTCTAGTATATTATATATATATATATATTATTTTTTATTGTATAGTATGACATTTTTTCTTTTATAAAGGGTTATAATCAGAATTAGATTATATGCTTATGAAATTTCTAATTATAGAAGTTAAATGCCTATATATAATATATATATATATATATATATATATATATATATATATATATATATATATATATATATATATATATATATATATATATATATATATATATATATATATATATATATATATATATATATAATATGGCAATATAATATGTATATATATATTATATATACAGCATGCAACAGACAAGAGTTGAGCATTTTTAAAATTATCCATATATTTTTTAAAGAAATTGATATATTTTGGTTGTTTTTTATCTATAGTTTATTGAAACTAGTTTATTTTCCAAATGTAGCCTCATATTTCTACTTAGGACCTATATATTTTATTTAGGTTAGGTTAAATTGCTGATGTCTGATGTCTGTATATTTATTAGTATAAAGATAATTTGTCTTATCTATTCTAATTTATCTTGCTTTATTTGTCTCGACATTGTTTATTATATATTATTTTTATTTTTTAATTTTTAATGGTCTTTGTGTTTTTTTTTTAGTGCCTTTTTAGTATAATATATAAATCTATAAATATGTATATAGTAATTATTATATTTTTTTATTTTTTTTTATAATTTAATGGGGGGAACACTTTTCACTTTTTCATTTATCTTTAAGCTTATTTGAAGCATTTAGTAGTGTAGTTTTTATATGGTTAGTATATCTGTAATAATAAGGATGAAATAGTGAGTTACGGAGTTCAAACACTCATAGAGTTTTAGTGTAGACAAGTATATATATAAGACAATTTTTTCTAGTAATGCATTCATGAGTATAAGGTCCAAGTATATTTACTTGGGCCTTAAATATTATTTGACATTCACATTCTTCTTATATTAACTAGGGTTTGATGAAGATGGAGTGATTTTTGTAAATAAATAGTTGAGATTGATGAATGAAGGCAAGTTTGCATAATTGTAGCTACATCATCACATGTTAATTGGATAATGTATTTAGCAGAAAGCTGGTAGATATATATTATCATGTTCAGTTGTATGATGGCTTTATAATTGTATAGTTGTTTTACCTACCTGAATCTATAGATTCAAAAATATTTATCCTAGCCTAGAGGATGAAGTTTAATACAAAGAACAAAATGACTAGCATTTATTTAGCTAAGGTAGTGTGGTTGAACTTGTATGTCCGCAATCTATATTATATAGAATAAGTCAAAGTCGGCATACTGTTGCACGAGATATATTTCTGCACCAAAACGGCAAAGTGACAGAATTGTTTATATCGGCTTGAGCCAGTATATAAATGAACGTATTATGCATTGCATGTTGGCTATGATATTATATAATTATAAATAATGTATATTTGTCTGTACAGGGTTGTGTTTTTATATTTTTATTGATTGTAATTTACACAAAGTTTGGTAGTCTAAGACTGTCCTTTTAAATTAAATAAGGGAAGAACCGATGACGCCTCTCACATAATTAAGGGGTGTATATGCTGTGTAATGATTTGTTGAATGAAAAGTTTGAATTGAATGAGTGACAGGAGGTATTTAAAAACTGTTCTTTACAAGTTTTTACGGATATATATGGTCTGATGAAACCACAATATGTGGTGAAATACCTACAAATAAACGTGTTTTATACATTTTTACTGGATGTTTTTTGGAGTCATGCTTCAGTGTACCGTTGCTGATTTTTGCACAAACAAACTTATACTTGCATGAGCTGACAATATTCAGAAAACAGTTTACTAAGTAGCAATCAACAGTTCACACAGAAATGAGATTCTTTTCTCTTTCCAAATGCTGCAATGAATATCCAGTGTTGAGAAATGTAACATCACTTGCCAGTAGTTTACAATGCTATCCTGGAACAAACTGTCATTAAATAAATTATTTGTTCAGCCCTGTCTCTTTAGGCAAGCTTCTCCATCGCCATATTGAAAAGCAGTTTGGTTTCTCCCACTTCCTGCAACAACAGCATTTTGAATCTAAGCACCCTGTCTCAGCAAGATAACCTCATTCTTTAGGATGTTCCTGTCAATTTAAAGCAATATAGCTTTTTGGTGGGAAGAAATGTGTGTGCATGTGTGTGTGTGTGTGTGTGTGTGTGTGTGTGTGTGTGTGTGTGTGTGTGTGTGTGTGTGTGTGTGTGTGTGTGTGTGTGTGTGTGTGTGTGTGTGTGTGTGTGTGTGCGTGTCTTAAATTCATATTTAACTCTCCACAGAAAAACAGTTATATGTTCTGAACCACTTTTCATACTGTTATTCTTAAAAATAATCACAGTTGTCACATTTCAGTCCACAGCCTGGCTAGCCATCTGATGGTATGACCATTGGCTCTAGGTTATGGTCACTATTGATATGAGACACTGACCCCATGTACAGAATGAGAAGAAGGGGGTTGATGCAGATGGCATATTTCAGTACATTTATTTTACATTTCACATTAGTGCTGCACTTTGAGCATGAGTTTTATACATATTCTGTACCAGTAGTGCAACCATTGCAGAATATTGAAGTATTTGACAGTTATCATTCTCAAAATCAATAATTATAGAGACAGCATGGATACAATCTGAAGAGAATGTACTATTTTATGTTGAAAATACAGACTAAATAGTCTTGCATTGTTGAAGCCTTAAAATATTAGAAAATAAATGTAGTCATAGACTGGTTTGCAACCCACTTGTCATTGCACTGACTCACAAAGATGTGCACTGGACAAAACAAGGTTGAGCAGGCAACGCAGCTGGAAGTACTAGCTCAGCCAGAAGGACAGTAGCTTTGTGATAAACGTATGTGTTCTAACAGGAGAGCCACAAATGACCACTTTAGGAATTTGGGATTTGGCAGAATGGACTTCTTCAGGGGCAAGCTTTTTATCTTCATGTGCTTTTGACTAAAACCCTTCATATGTTTGGACTTGTGACTGACTTGTTTAGATTTTACATGAAATCAAGCCATAGAAGTATATCAACAGATCCTGGACTGGTTATAGATTTAGGCAAGATGGTTTGGTATGTTTATTGAGATATAAAGAAAGCTGTCACAAGGATAGCTCCTGGAAGACAGCAATGTTTATAGATATGATGACTTCATAAGAGAATGACTACTTCCAGTGACAAATGTCCTCATTGCAGCAATGTTTGAAATTATTTGTCCTCATTTTCTCACAATTACAAATGCATAATGAGTTTGACTATAGGAGAAAGGTAATATAGATAAAGACAGTGGGGTACATAGCTCATGGGTAAAGAAAAAAGTCATAGTTGTTTCAGTACTGCAAGCATACTGTTACACAACTGTGCACAATGACTGTCAATGTGACCTTTTGAATGGAATATACTCCATTATGGAAAATAAAATCCTACAGAAACAAAATACAGTATGCAGGTATACATCACTCAGTGGAACATTGTATCAACTGAGATGACTTATATTTATGGTGAACTTAAAATTTCACTCTCTTTGCACAAAGTAATTCCAGCCTCCAACATTCATTAGTTTTGCAACTATATGCATGACTAATAAGAATATTACATTTATTTAACAGGAAAGTATGACTTGGAACAAAGCCAATTTTCAGCAGAGGCCCAGGAAGAAATGCTCTAGATGAATGTTTTTGTGACATGGAAGGAAATTGGAGCATATGAGGAAACCCACATGGATGCAGGAAGGACATACAGACTCCACACAGAGGGCACCCCAGGCAAGAATCGAACCAAAGAAGCTCTTGCTTTGAGGGACAATGCAACCACTGTACCACTGCACCATACATTTAATGTTTTTTCAAACTAAAATTATTTTGAGACCACATGCCAAGCAGGAACATCATAATCCTGTTATCATTTTATCCTAACTTATCTAGCCCTTTGTTCTACCTATGAGCGGTATTCATAGTCCCAAGGTCATCCTTGCACAAAGTGTGTTATGCATTGATCAGCTACACCTATATGCAAATGTATAGAGCTTCAGCTAATTGTGATTTCCATGGCAAAGCAAAACACTGCACAGAGAAATACCCACTCTTTATAACTACTTGAAATGGGAAAAATGGATTAGTTATTTGTGAATTCCTCTGTTAGTGTTTAAAGTCTTGATTAATTTCAGCTTTCAGTTGTGGATGAGTGAGGACTGGACAAGTCCTCCTGAACTAGTGCCAGGGACTTAACGTAAGAAGCGCTCAGCTAAGCTATTCATAATGATTTTTAAGAAAAGATAAATAAAAAAGATAAAGGGGTTATGTATTGACTATAGAGGTATCCTTATATGAGCACCTGATTGGTTCTTTATAAGATGTGAAAAGGGAAGACAGGACAACAAGAAAATGGGAGAGAAAGTATATAAGGGGCACACAAAAGGAAAATATCAACAGAGTCGTGCTGGAGTAGATAGTGGAAGAGGAGGGGTATGTTTTTGTCAAGGAATAGACCCCCCCCCCATTTTTCAAATATTTTTTGTATATGAGAAGGAAGTTGTGGAAAGACATAGGGAAGAGGGTGTATGGAGAGGATTACAGAAGGAGGGAGGTGAAGGAGAGTCACAGCAATGCCCACCATGGTCTAGAGGACCACAATTGTTTCCACTGCCTGATGGATGGTCAGTAGAAGGCCCAAATGACGTGAGGCAGAGGCCTTTGCTGGCTCAGTGATTGGAGTCAAACTGCAAATCTTACATCTGCTGAAGGAGGCCCTGCATTGTTCAAAGGTGTATCTCCACTGCCTGCGCAATCATGTCCTTGACCAGGTCCCGAAGCTCATGCGTTTTTCAGCATCCCCGGCTGTGCAATGTCATAGTACCTACTGGTCTGGAACCACCACCTAACCCTGTAAGGATGTCCCTGGGTGGGTGGGAGAAATGTGGTCAGGCTGCTCCTGGAATTTCTGGGCCTGAGAAAAAGAGAACATAAAAGGGAGAAAATGGGAAAAAAAGAAAATAATACATAATTAAAATTAAAAAAAGAAAGAGAGAGGGAGAGGGGAAAAAGACACACAAAATAAAGACAATAAATGCACTCATAATTTGGGATTATATCAATATATACATTGTTCTTTCAGTGCCTACTAACCATATAATAGGCAAGAATAAGAAATGAAATGTAACCACATTTTAAACTGAGTAAATATTCTGCAAAATGGTACTAGCATTGACTGTGCTTTTTGGATATATTGATATTACAGTATTTCTGCAATTATACTATTGATTACTGTTTATATTTGAATGTCTTTTTACAAAAAGGACAGACTATTTTTATTTTATTTACTATAGAATGCATTGTTTAATTTTACATAAATATTTCATAAGCAGCAATAATATGTGCATACTCGTGATCTGAGCCTATTAGATCTCTCAACTGCACCAATTTGGGGGAATGTTCCTATTTTAGGCCTGTTTTAGGATATCCCCATTTTTGGAGGTATGTCCCTATTTTCAGACTTGATTTAGCCTTTCACACAATTTTCTGAATCCCCCTCCTCGTGTGTAGTTTGAAGATATCTAATGCATAGAAAGCCACACTACATGACCAACATAGTAGTAGCAACATTAATTAAAAGAAAGGGGGCACACATTTTACAACTCCCCTTTTCTGAGGCAAAAACAAATGACCTTATGAGGTAGAATTTTGTGATAAAGTTCATTAAAGTCTACAGATCTTACACTGTCTCTGTTTTTAAATGTGCTTCTGAATAGTATCCCACATTCCTACTGGTAGAGGGAAGAGTTATGTGCTATTTGATATTCAAATGGTATAATAATTAGAAGTCCAGATTTATAGCTGGATGTTTCTATTTTTAAGGACCTTTCTTCCTATTTTCAATGTGTGCAAGTTGAGATACATGGAACCTAGTAATCTTTCTTCAGTCAAATATGATACAGTTAGTAAACCTCACAGTAGGCCTTGATACAATAAAAGCAAAGTGCTACCAGTCATATGTGATTTCTGTGTATTAACTGACATTTTTTTATTTCATATTGTTATTCCTTCTTTACTTTGTTTTCTACAACTAAATGCTGCAGGATGCAATGCCTTCCTGTGCTTTGATGCATTTTTACTGGTTCCAGCTTATCTGGTTGGGGTGGAGTCCAGTTGGGGTGGAGTGCAGGAGACAGCTGAATGGGTGGGGCCAATGAGAAGGGGTGTGGTCAACTAGAAAGGGGTGGAGCTATGCTAAAAACCTCAACAACTGTGACTTTAATTAAATACGCTGCCCTGGCTGCCAAACCATCATTATGAGAGTCCAATCAAGACAAAATGAAGTATAGAAGAAAAAAATATTTCAATGCATTGACTACATGACAGCTTACTTAATATCTAGATGGAAACAAAAAGGTTGTGAGGCATGAACAAATAAATTACTTTTTTAAATACATTACTGGAATGCCAGTCAAAATCAAGTATAAGAAAACAAGCAGCACTCAACTCAAACCACTTCTCCTTGCACTGCAGTTCTAATTATAATTTATATTCACCTTTATAAAAGTACCAAGTAACATACTGAAAGTAGCAATCTCTGTGATACCCCCACTTTTAAAAATGTTTCTTATCCAAAAAAGACCTGCTGCCTAACAACAACTATCTACTTGTTTCATGGGGAAAACATGATCAAAGTAAAAAATGAACCGCAAACAAGAAACAAGCTCAAGATAAATTGCTTAAAGGATTACTGCACAGGTTATGGACCACATATGATAGAGTGTCATTTTGTTTAGTTTACTTGTAAAGCCTGCAAAGATGACTGCAAGTCTCCAACAAATGTAATGAGGTTCTGAAAATACTGTAATCCTGTCCTTTATTACAAATACTAGCATATGCATTTCAATACCCAAGGCTTATACGCTATCTAGTTACGTAAATATTCTCTGCATGGCAACAAGAAAAAGGCTTTCAATGTTGGTAATTCTTTAACAGTATGCTTATTAAAGCTTACTTGCATCTTACAATCTCAGACAAGCTTACCTGATGGCCTTTAAAGCAGTGATAGTTAAACACAGAGCAACAGGCACTGCAACAACATGCATTTTCTGAATAGGAAGAAGCATAAATCAACAGTATAAAAATATGACAGAAAACCAGAACATTTTGCAAAATCAAGGACAGATGAAAAGCCACTGTAGTGCTTGTTCCTAACTTGGATGGGGGATACTCTGTACACTTATACTGCATAACTGCTCCTTGCCTTGCTTGGACACATCCAGAGTCACTACATGGGGGAGTAGGGTACAAGTATGTCACAGTTTGAAATGTCTCTGGCTGACGGTAATGGACCTGACACATTTGTCATACCTCTCAACCTCAGAGCAAGAAATCTAGACAAAACCATAAATAGAAGTGGGACAAAGGCCCACAAATAAGGACAATTTTAAATATTGATCTTATAAACTTAGAAAGATAATAGAATAGTATGTCTTGCATTAGTGTATATTTTCTGATGGGTATGACATTTGAAACTCAAATGTCAGTCATTATTTTCTAATCTCAGTTTTTAATAATTTGCCAGTAATTGGCCAGAAAAAACACAATTTTATGAAAAACGGACCAAAAATGTGATGTAAAAATATAAAATAGCCACACAATACAGCTGGGAACCTGTCAGAGAAGGGACACTTTTTTAATATTAGTACTGTTGACTTGAGCAGCTGACAAAATAAGAGAATCTACATGCATTTCTGAAATTAAAAGTAATCTACAACTCTGATCATTACAATTACTTATTAATTGTAAACCCTCCATGATTTCTTCCAAATTTGCAATTTTGCAGAGGGATTATTACGTGGAGAGCAACACTTTGAGCCAAAATTGGGGACAGTTGAGAAGTTTCAATATACCTAATTCAATAATGCAGGAAATTTGGACAAGGCAAAATATTTTGGAGGAACATACAAACATACTAAAAATTGCCCTAGTATAAACTTAGACAGTTAACAGAACAATGGCCTTGCTTTAGCATGCATTTTTCTGAAGAGTATGAAGTCTTATACTCAATGTCTGTCATTATTTAGTGACTTCATTCATAAATGATTTGCCAGAAAACCACAAATTTTTATTAGGAACAAATCAAAAATAAGAAGCAAAAATCAATTCATTCTGCAAAAATCTGGACAGTTAAGAGGTATAGTTCAGCCGGGGCTGTCTGAGTTTGCCGCAATTCCCCCCTTACAAAATCATGGTTGAATGGGGCTTCCCCCTGCAGCTATTCCAATGTCCCATTACTTGACTATTCCGCCCCATTTACCATAAACACTGTAATGTGCGTACTGCTTTACTTCTACGATGATTTGGATTTCATTTAAATGTTTTATGTTACATTTTACAACACAAACACTAATAGACACCTGCTAAACAAAGCAATGCATTCTCACAATGAAAATAGACTTAGCATTAAAACTTTTCTGCCCTTGAAACTCACATTCATTGAAACAACATTGAAACCCACATTCAGAGAAAACACATCTGGCCAGTGGCAGATAAAGATTAACTTTAGGCTGTTTTCAAATCATAGGCTCCTTGCACAGGAAACATACATATGTTCTTTGATACACCTTCCTGATTGTATTAAATTATATTCCTTGTGTAATACAGTACAGCTGTTAGACGGCATTTTAAATGTATTGTTTTGAACATTTTTCCAGTAAACAGTGAAACAAAATGCATGCACCAATAATGACAAAACTGCCCAGTTCAGAACATTTCCATCATAAAAGTCTACTTAAACTTCTACAATCCACCAGTATCAGTAAATATGCACAATCTCTGCAGAAGTAAAAGTCATCTAAACAATTCCACATTAAAGAGATCTGTAACTAGTGAAAAGGTTGCTGCTAGCAAACAACTTTATATTTCATTGTTTCATCAACAAATAAAGTGCCTGTTGCCATTGAGGAATAAATCGCCTATGCTGCATTAAAAAATGATAAGCTAGTAATATTGCAACTGGGAATGGGAGGGCAAACTGATAACAGGTTCATCGTTGCTAGGTATCTCTGCCAAAGAGGACATTCTAAGGACTGCAGCATCCACCCCCTTTTAAAGTACAACACAGTACACTATCACCAATGCATCTATATACTGTGGGAGTAGAACCCACAGCCTACTGCATCAAAATCAAGTACACTACCTGTTGTGCTATTAACAATACAAGCAGACTCAGCATAAGCAGCATTAAACTTCTCTTCAAGCTCTCAACTCCTTGTAAAACCCACTCGACACGCAACTGTATCTCTCAACTTTGAAGCACAAAAAATCTGGAAAAAGCCAAAATTTATTGGAGGGGTGACAAAAGCTCCAAAACTAGGGACACATTTTAAACACTACACTGATGTCAGAAACAGGTTGCTGGTGCTCTTTGTAAGTTCCATGTAAACTTTACACAAGGGTACAGCAGTCAGTGTTAACCAAGATGGAAAGAAATATAGAGATAGTAATCAATATGTAATCAGTTTATTACAAAGTAACATGTATATAGTTAGCTTAGAAAAAAATGTTATAAATTCCCCTTTTACTAACCACATTCTCCTCTCCCATTATAGATATGGAAGAACACACCTAGTCATTTCAATCATATTTCTGTATTCTGTGGTCTGAGAGATGGATCACTGTTCTAGATGTAAAATGTCCAGTGTTACAGTAGTGGATGAAACTATGCCCACTGCCCTAGGTGTGAATAACAGGCTCCATCTGTATTTCTGGACTGCAGCTATTAAACCACTCCTGGTCAGCTGGCAGAAGACAGCATCCTGTAGCTGCTTACTTTCCTATGTTCTCTCATTCAGTCATTTTCCCTGGAAAATATGTCAAAAAGTGAGATGTTAGTTAAAAAGGAACTACAGCTTTTCTGCTTCACTGTGAGAAACAGGCAGACTATGTAGACCAACCACTCCTTATCTACCATCAAACTCTGAAATGTAACCCAGCTCTACAGTGTAGAATAAAATCTTGAAGGCATAACAAGAACTCAAGTTGAGCTAGCAGCTTAGATACTTGTAGGAGCTTGCCAGGGGGATGACAACTATCAGCTTGGTCATCCTGGGGTGGATAGCTCTGACTCAACACAAGGGTATGCTTTCTGATCTGCAGCTCCTGATAATAACCTCATCTCAATGGCTTGAGTGTCTGGTTTCACCTTCTCAGAATGAGGTCACTTTTTTGAGGGTGGACCCTTATCATCCCCAGGCTAAGGAGTTACTTGATGCCTGGTTCTTTATCAAATCATTGATGCAAACTACATTGAAACTTAATAAATTGGAAATAAATCCAGTAAACATTCAAATACTAACTAAAATACAACAAATTAACAAATGCCACACACATTAAAATCAGTGGTTTTTAGAAATACATGCTCCCCTGCACCCCCACAACACCACAGTTTTAAATACACTACCTTGCACTGGTTTGTAGTAATAATTTACGGTGTTAAGAAATGCTAAAGCCTTTTTCTCTAATTTGATCAGCAAACAGCAGAGCAGTTATAGGTCTTGTTAGGAGGAGTTGGCCTCAGACATCTACCTCAATTTAAAGTAAAACAAAATAAGTGACTGGCCATCTCCAACAAACAATAAACTGATTGAAGTCGGTGGATAAGGGATTTAGCCAAAGATAAGAGCAATGCTCTGTAACCTCCTCTCAGTCGCTGCCTGAACAAACTAGTCACAAGCAAAGGAAGCCCCCCCCCAAACAAAAGCAAACACACAAGTTGTTTCAGTAAAGCAATGGTGCTAGCACCTGTCAGTAGTAGCAGATGAAACTACTGTGTGTGCTAGCTAGCCTGTACTACTGATTTGTTTCTCCCTCTCATTTGGGAAGAGAGCGAGAACCAATCAGTAGCCATCCAGCCATCCACGTCATGTACATGACTGCGGATGTGGCAGTCCGAACTACTCCCACTTCACTGTGCAGTTAAACCGCACAGACTTTTGGACATCACACTGATGCCTATTCTCCTTAATCTGGACTGATTTTACTACAATCCAGAGATGCAGATTTAGAGTCAGGAAATAAAAATAAAAAAAAAAACAGAACTCGACAAGCATGCGCAGTTTGAGTTCTGGGACTTTACGAGTCAATCAGATTTGCTTACAGCAGTCAGTATCAAATATTTTTATAAATATTTTTTTATTTTAGTAAACATGTTCTTTTCCTTTCTTCCACGGCTGGGAGGGCTGCAGTCCTGCAGTATACTATACTATAGTGATAGCACGAGCTGCCACTGTTGAAGAGATAACTTGTAGTTTTTTTCTGATTCAATATCAACAAGACAGAGTATTCATACTTCTTGAAAAAAGAATTTGAAGAGTTCAGCCTGCAAGAAGTTGTATGTAGGTAATTCAGTTGCTTATTTTTCCCCCATCTTCACTCTGCCTAGGGTGTGGTGGCTAACTCTGGTCAGCCATCTTTACATGCTTCAAATAATCTTGGCATCATTTTCAAATACGTCTGTCTTACAAAATTAGCACAGTACAAAATGATTTTTAACGTACAGTGAATATTGCATTATTTAATAGTTTTATACATTTCACACTGAGTTTATTAGCAGTTTCAGTGGTACAACAGGTAGCACACTTACCATTGTTGCAGAAGGCTGTGGGATCTATTCCCACACTAGGTAAATTAATTTCTGACACTGCAGTGCAGCATAAAGGGGTACTGCCCTTTGATGAAACATTAAACTGAGGCCCCATCTGATTGAGTTGGTAGTAGCTCAGGTGAGTATAAAAGATCCTTCAACACCTATCAGAAAAAAACATGGAATGCTCCCCTATGCCCTGGCCAAATTTGCCCTAGTAGTATACCACATTTGGTCTTCCCTGAAAAAGGCTGCTAGCCTAGTGGGACTAACCCAGTCATCAAAGGATAAATAAATATCCATATATGTAACTGTTTGTTGAAATAATCTGTGCTTGTATACATATATATGGAGTCACTCCATATAATCAAATTTTCATGATATTGAACATTTATTCTGCAGGCAGAAGTGATTGAAATTCATTTGATCACTTCTGCCAGCATTAGGTTTGTGTGAGATCGAGAACAGTGAGTTTTGGGGAATTTGCCCTTTCCCCATTGTAAAGCAATTTCTGAAGTGATATATATATAATTAGTAGGGGGATGGGAGGTGCAGAGAGCTTGGCCCTATGCAAAAAATCATGATTTTTATTTCATTGTTTTGTGTTTCAATTATTTTGGATCAAAGTTTTTTCATTTGGTATATTTGTACTTCAATATTTTTGAAGTATATCCACATATATCTATAACTGTATCTATCTATGTCTATCTATACATCTCTATCTATATAGATATAGATATATCTGTGTGTGTGTGTGTGTGTGTGTGTGTGTGTGTGTGTGTGTGTGTGTGTGTGTGTGTGCATCCATACTCATATATTTAGGTATATATATTTACAGATCTATATATACATATGTATATATGCGTGTGTAATTGTATACATACATACATGCATACAGTCACTGCTCCTGTAAATGCCAGAGCTGTTACTTAGAATTGTGTAAAAGTATGCATCTCTGTACCTTCAACAGATATAATTTAGATTTAGATATCTACAGGTGCAGTGAGTATTGTTTCTATGGATTCCACCTGTTCAACAAATGTACAACATTTACTTTGACTGTATACATCACTGCTTCTCAAAACATAGCAAAGAAAGGCTCTCAGACGTTAGGGAGATGTGTACTTTTACACAGTGCTAAGTAACAGCTGTGGTATTTGTCAGCACTCATAAATAACCAAGTACATTTCCGCACTTCCATACAGAAGTTTCACTTCTAACGCACATTGCGACCATCACATAATTTTTATTTATTTTAATGGTTTATTTTCTGATCTTTTTGCCTTCATAACTCATTTCATGCCCCCTCTTAAATAGGGTTATTTTAATTAATTTGCCATCAGTGTTGTGCTGTGCTTTACTGCTCAGAGCATCAGTATCCACTATTAAGCATTTTAATTACAGTTATGGCATATTTGTCCCTCTATGAGGGATGTGTGCAGTACTTGGCAGGCATGCTGCACTATTATTGTTACATGCCTTCATTTGGCTCTGAATGCTGTTATGATACTTATATATAGTATTCATTTATATACATACTGTAACGGGCTTGTGCTTAGCTATTGCACTGTTCTATGAATGTAAGGGAGACTTGGCTTACCAAGAGTTTCAATTTCTCTACTTACTCAACTAACTGCAGATTATATTTAATCAGCAGCCTTTTTCTTACTTGAACAAATTCCAACCTCATCTTGTCCAGCTTATGGTTTGCTAAAGGCTGAAAATACCCAGCCTAGCAGGGACATTACACATCATCACAGTATAGAACAATGCAATAAAACAGATGTCTAATGTAATATTTTAACAAAGCATTCATTTGGATGGTTTATTCTAAGGGCTGAGCAAAGGTTGCAGTTTAGAAGAAAACTATGAAAGGCAAAAGCAGCAACAGCACCTATTTTTGAAATGCTTGATTTACTTCAGTATCTTGGTATAATGCTACAAGTTCCCACCGAAAGACATTTAGCTGTACAGAATGAAGTAGAAACATACCATACATTCTCAAATGGTTTCATGACTAAATGCAGACTGTTAACATAAATGGTACTTTCCCCTTGGACAGTGTGTCGACAGTAATTTTATAGGAGCTCTCAGAGAATGATATTTACAACTGTGACGAACATGGCATCTACTGTCGGGACTCCTAGGTGGCTCTTTAATTTTCCATAGTGACCCAGCTGACAGTGGAAAGAAAAGTAAGCTACTCAAGACAGAGATTATTAAGAAGGAAGTCTTGTTCAGAACATCTCTTTTGAAGTGGTGTATCTGCATGATTTTACTAAGGCCAGCAGATGGTAAAGCAGGGTGCATGTTTCCTGCCACAAATGGGCATACGCAAGGAAGAATGCAAGTTTAAAAAGGTGTCATAAGATAACAACAAAAATGCCAGCACAAACAGTGCTGTCTGCAGGAGAGTTGTTTGACAGTTACTTTTATGTAAGCCCTCACAGAATGACATTTACAGCTGTGATGAACATAATATTTATTGTCAGGGCCTCTCAAATGGCTCTTTAATGTTCCGAATAATCCAACTGCCATCAAATGAAGCACAAGACATTTCTCTCAGCAACTGTAAGTGTGA
>NC_056751.1:113742183-113847183 GCF_019279795.1 Protopterus annectens | reverse complement strand
GTGTGTGTGTGTGTGTGTGTGTGTGTGTGTGTGTGTGTGTGTGTGTGTGTGTGTGTGTGTGTGTGTGTTTAAGGATTCCCTGTCCCCAGGCCCAGTTTCAAGGTCATTTATTTCAGTTTATGTTGTCCCACAGTAGTCTCGAAACCACAAAATGCTGCTCTTCAGGTGTTCATCATGACAAAAGAAATCAGTTCAGCATGACTAATGCTTACCTCCAGCGAATGCCAATACATGATTGTTTAACGGTGTTAGTGCAGCACCAAGCAGCATATTGATAAATTTCAGATACATGTGTGACAATTAAAGTCTAATATCTTTAAATGGTCACTTGCTGGAAACCCCAGACATCAAGGAAGGTTATTCCATGAAAGCAGTCCCCACTGCAAAGTAAAACTCAGAGAACTAAACACTTTGAAAGCTAATTTTATATATTTTTTAAAAATTGCAACTTTTTTTTTAGCAGTTTCCCTTTTCATCGCAATGACCATTTACAAGATGTAAAATAAAATTAGAGACAAAATTATTTTATTAAATAGAAAAATAAAAGCTGACATTTTCCTTTCATTAAAACTGGCATTGTATCCCTGCTCTTGCCTCCTTCTAATCCATGACATACTGTAACAGACATACCAATAGTCAGGTCAGACAGCATCAGATTATCTTGTGTCCTGTCACACTCCCCAACCAGAACTCATCACTTATTACTATATGCAAATCCAACAGCACAGCTAGTGACAATCTGTACTCAAATTGCATATCAAAAAATAGAACAACATTCCAATCTCACGTAGACAAACTGACTCATTAAAACTATTTAAATCAGAACTGAAATATACCTAATATACAAATTGACTCTCTATTCACCAGTCATGTGGCTAAACCTAATTTACTACCATTGACTTATTACTATTTCACCTCCTGACTGAGGCATATGTAGTAAGTTAACTCCCTCATAACTGAGATTACTTTTCTCAGTTCCATCTTCCTTGATTTCTCAGGCCCTCCCATATCTACTATCTCCTTATATAATTATATACGTCTTCTCTCATCTTATCACAATTATTTCCTTTCTCTAATATGCTAAACTACCATTACTATAGCACACACCTCTCAACCTCTTAGCACAAAAAATCTGGACAAAGCCAAAAATAATGGTAGGGTGGCCAAAGCCCCAAAAATAGAGACAATTTTTAAATATTGCTCTTACAAACTTAGAAAAGTTGTTAGAATAAAACATCTTGTGTTACCATCCATTTTCTGAAGTATATGAAGTCTGAAATTCAAATGCCTGTTATTATTTAGTAAATTTATTCCTCACTGATTTGCCACAGCAATCCAGAAAATCACAAGTTTTATGAGGAACCAACCAAAAATATGAAGCACAAATCTGGCCATTCTGTGAAAATCTGGACAGTTGAGAAGTGGAAGGTTGGGCGCCGGGCTGGCAACTTGACACCGTAAAAAAACTCCACCGCCAATCATGAGCGAACAAGGTGATCCGCTGTGGCGACCCCTAACCGGGAAAAGCCGAAAGAGAGAGAGAGAGAGAGTTTTTTTTTTCCTCTCTGTTCTATTATGCTTCATGTCATTTCACAGTACCTTAAGTATGTTTAATTTTCAACTTTTGTCATCTGTTACTAAACTCTATGAGTTACTTTATCTCAGGACAATGGGCCAGATTTCATAAGATTTTCTCTAGGTGTAAGTGACTTACTGTGGTGTACGTCTGCCCTAATTCCAAACAACCTGTTCTCAGTGTAAGTGACTTACTTCGTTGTAAGGCCTGTCTATAAACAGGTTTACACTGGGAAGCTAAATTAAAAAAAAAAACTTGCTCTTAACAGTATGTGACTTCCTCTTAGAGCAAGTATTTTGGAATCCATTCCTATATGTTACTATTATACATCAAATTTTTAAGTGTATGCTTATGAATACAGATTCCTTCTTTTTCTCCCTTAACTAAATTTTTTTATCTTCTGACTTATTATTTTTTACATTTAGTTTAGTTGGGTATCTTCAGAATGATTTACTTTCACTAGACTCAGCATAGCAGCAGGAAATTAAAATAAAAATCCACGGAATAAAGTCATGGCAAAAAGCTTCAGTCAAAATATATCTATCTATCCACACACATACACACACACACACACACACACACACACACACACACACACACACACACACACACACACACACACACACATATATATGTGTGTGTATATATATATATATATATATATATATATATATATATATATATATATATATATATATATATATATATATATATATATACACACACACACACATATGGGTCTACTGTTTTAAAACTTTGAAAGCCATATGGCCAAGACCATATGATCAAAGTTTTGAAACTTCGAACACTTTGAATTAAGATCATTGTACAGTGAAGAACTCGAGGTTTACTGCTTTCCTCACTGTGGTGCGATCTCGGAGTTGGTATATTTAATTAGCAAGGGGTGTGGATATGATTATTTCAGCCTTGTTATGACCTCGTCAGCATAGCACTAGCAGAGTGTTTGACTAAGCATTAGAAACACAGGGCTGTTATACCCAGCTGATGTCCATTATCATTAGGGTCACTGCAAAAATATCCCAAATAACAAACTAAAACAATGAGTGAGAAGGACTCCTAGGTCCCTCACCACTGAGTCTACTTTTAGGGAGGTGCTATCAATACTATAATTTTCAGGGATATCTGATTTACCAAAGGGTATGATCAGGCATTTTTTAGCATTTAGGATCAGACCATGATTTTGGCACCAGTCATTAGTCATTTTTAGGGCTTAGTAATGAATGATTGCTCCCAACTTACAGTCCTCAGCAAACTTGGTAAGCCAGAGTCCCCCAACATTGGCCTTTACTTCAGAGAAGTATGTACCAAACATGAGAGGTCCCATCACTGAGTCTTGTGGGACACTGCTAGTAACAGGTTTCTTATCATAAGTGGATTCACCTATCCAGACAATATGTGCCCTCTCAGTGAGCCATTTGGCTATCTAACTGATGATGTAGGGGTTTATGCCTAACTCAGTAAGTTTATCTATGATCCCCATGTGGGGGATTGTGTCAAAAGCTTTGGCCAGGTCTTGGTAAGCAGCATGTACAGTTTACCCTCATCTATGGCCCTGGTGAATTTGTCAAAGAAGTCCACCAGACTGAGCAGGTACAACCTCCCTTTGACAAAGACATATTGGGTCTGGTCTAGTTTTTGAAGAATTCCTATGTTGTTATTGATCAGGTCAATGATAATTCTCTCCATGGCTTTGCAGATAAGACTGCTCAAGCTTATGGTTCTGTAGTTCCCTGGTTCAGATGATGGGCCCCACTTGTGCAGAGGGATGACTTTTGCAGTCCTCCATTCCTCTGGGACAAAGCTTGCCTAGCGACTGTGGTTAAAGAGGGTTTCTAGTGGCCTTGATAGATTCTGCTTTAAGCTATTTAAGACGCATCCTGGAATGCTGTTAGGTCCCATGGAGGCTGCATTTTTGGTTTCAAACTAATGTTTTGCAAAGTCAATATAAAAAAATGTAACATTTTTAAAATCATAACTTTTAGCATGTTAGGCAACAGCATTAGTCATGTCATTATTTTTAATTGCCAATATGTGTTCGTAAATTCTATGTGGCAGTTTTCTGATAGTCTTACCCATGTAGAAACTGTCACATGAACAGCATGTGGCAAGGTAAACTACATGCTGAGAACTGCAATAAATTTTGATTTCATATAAATCTCTCTGTTACAGTGTTTAACAACATTGCATCAAAAGTTAATGTATCTGCATTGTTTACATGAATAACAAGAGTATGTCTGTGAAGTTAAGATGTATTAAAACCAGTTAATTATTGGACCTTTCTAAAATACTTTTGGTATTATTTATCTTTTTAATCACAAATTAATTTGGATTTAGTTGTAATGCTTTTATCCCCGCCATGGGGCCATCAACGGTACTAATTCACAAGTGGGTGATATTAATAATGACAAGGACATTCAAGTGGATTTGTCAACATACTCTATTCCTATTCACTAAACTTTTACAGGCTGCTGTTTTTTTTTTTTTATCTGCTTAGCAACACGGATAAAATGGCCTTAATTTTTGTTTCAGAGCCACAGTGGTGTAGGTGTTAGTGCAGTCACAATCTCCTTTGTATAAGTGATGCCTGATTTTCAATCAGAACATTGATTAATATTCACCAATTGTTGTATTTGTTTTAAAATATAAAACACTTTGCATTGTATAGTATGTTTTAAAGTTTGATGTATTATTGTGGTTAGACAACTGTGTGCTTGTTGTGCAATTTTGGAGATGATTATACAGCCTAGCAAGCTTAGTGTGAGTTGTGAGAACTAAGAGTGCAAATTGATGACATGACCTATGTGTATTCAAGACTTCTACACTTTAAAACTTAAAAATTAATTATTTATATAAATTAAATTAATCTCATATGAGTGGGATATAATGCATCAACACCACCCCTAAGCTGTGTCTTCCCCAGTTCCTGAGGAAAAAAAATGGAAAATAATTTTGTTTTCTTTCAAAGCTCCAGCTCTCCTAGATGACATCATAGTAGTGACCAATACCCACCAAGTATCAACGAATTCAAAGTCAGTAGCCAAAGGCCACTTGGATTATTCAGCTAGAAGTATCCACTGTTAATAGTCCAGCACTCCCACCAAGCTGCCCACTGTCATCTAGCAGAGCTGAAATACATCATAACTGGCAGGTAATTTTTTTACAATCAGAAGCATGTGTTTCTGAAAATGTTAACAAACAGCTGAAAGATGGCATTCATTTAAACTGTGGTCTTCCTCAAGTTAGGTGTTTTTAAAAGAGCTTGATGACCTAGTAAATTAGGTCAGGAGAAAATTGCAAGGCTACCATCCTATAATTGTTCTTGCAACTCTGGAAGAGGTACAGAGACTAGTATGAATGAATAATATAACCAGCTAGGGGATGAAAAGTAAAAGCTCATAGAATAAAAGCAATACCGTGTTCAGATTTTGACTTTTGTGACAATGTATACTATCTATGTTACATTTATAGGAAATATTGTATAAACACTGACTTGTCTGATGCTTTAGTTTGCTGATTAGAGGTATTTGGCACTCTAATTTACAAGAATAATTTTTAAAAAAGAGATGCACATACTTCCATCTAAATATTATAGTGCACCTCAAACAAAAAACTCCATGTTTTCCTTAGAGGCTATGCGTAGTGGTGTTAATGGACACAAATGATGTTGTTGTCTTTCGGCTTTTCCCGGTTAGGGGTCACCACAGCGGAACTCCTGTCCGCTAATGATTGGCAGTAGATTTTTCATGAATGCCGAAGTGCCAGCTCGACGTCCAACTTTCAACGAAGGCACACCCATTTACGCATGTCTTTCGAAAGCCCACCCAACCGCGGGGAGGACATGCAGACTCCACACAGAAGGCACTCCTCGCAATCCAGCAGAGAATTGAACGGGAGAACCTCTTGCTGTGAGGCAACAATGCTACCGCTGCACCAATGATGTAATTCTTGAAAATATTTCTACAGATAGCACAGTGAAAACAATGTCAAATGTGTTTAGTCAAGGTATTATATATTATATGTTATATATCATATATGATGTAGATGTTGCAATGATTGTATAGGACAAACATTCAGAACAGCACAATATGAATCAGATAAAATTTAAGTACTACATACTTGCCAAACATTCATGCCTGAATCATCAGTGGAATTTTCAAATTTTAAAAGGGAGAATTTTACCAACTAAACCTGTTAAAAATAAAAATATTCTCCATAATAAAGATCATAGATGGGCAAATAAAAAATAACCTAATGTTAAATAGGAATAATAAAATAGCATCATGGGGACATTTTTGATTTTTGTCATTGCTGAAAGTTCTTTTTGAATTATTTATATACATTCATACGTTCCTAGGTGTTTACTAGGCTAACAACCACAATGGCCTTTTTAAGCTTAACCATACATTCCAAACACCTTGATAAGTGTAAACAGGGCTTGGGAGGTGAAACATTTATAAGCAGGGGCCCAGGAGATGAACCATTTGCAGGCTGCCTGTGTCCAATAGAGACATAGGTGCCAAACCAGGGATGAATTTTCTGTTCCCCATCCAACTGTCCAAGTTACACTTGAATTGGGTTAGAGAGGAACTCTGCTTCACATGGATGGTGAGCCTGTTCCAGAGAAGGGGTAGTCTCGGGGATATATACCTGTCTCTCCAGCAGGTCCTATTTATATCACAGGCAAGGTTTAAGTCTTTAGAATGGGTAATTGTGGTCCTGTTTGTTTTCAGTATATGCAAGAGGTCTGTCAGAGTGGGATCTGACAATGCCCTGTATTCCAGAGATAGATATCCCCGCAACAGCCTGTTGGAGACAGATTACAGGGACAGGGCCTTGAGGCAGTGTGTATAGGACATGTTACTTATTCCCTGTATTCTTTAGTAAGGAACCTCAGTGAATGTTCCATTTCTTGGATATGCCTGGTTAGGTACATACTAAATGGCCATTGTACTCAATGATAAGGCTGATGAATGCCAAATAAGTGGAACAATGACTTTTTTGGCAAGTTGTACAACACAGAATGATTTCCTCACTACTGTAAACACATGATGGTCAAAGGCTAGCTTACAGCCTATGTGTGTCCGCAGGTCCCTGACTACTGTGTCAGCTGTTAGGGGTGTAGTGTCAATATGACAGTTAGCAGGGGTGGATGACTTCCTGAAGGATACTATTATGCTATATTTATATAATCAGGAATGTTGAAATGGTTTTGATGCCCATATTCAGACAAGCCTGGGAAGAAAAGCTCCACAGATGAAAGACATACTTGGGGATTCAGAGAGAAGTAAAGTCTATGCTTCTAAGAGGAGTAATTAAAAAACAAGGAATCTCCGTGGTATCCCCGAAGTCTCAAAAGAACCCACTAAAGTGTAGTGGGTCCAAAAACAAAACAGTGTAAAAAACTTCTCTGTGTGGAAGATTTTCAGTCCATATATTTCTAGTTAATCACTGTATATTGATCAGATCAGACAATAGTAGTAGAAGTAGTGAACGTAAACTCGTCTTAAGTAAAAACAAAACAAAAAGTAATAATCGAAAATATATAATTGTACAGCATTACTAAGTTTTCAAAAGTAATCCAAGCAAGGCAGGCAGTCTCTTTCCAGTCGAAAATCCTTTATTAAGTACGCAAACAAGCGATCCAAGTAAAACAAAAATAGAGTAGTAATTTCCTCACAAGCTTTCTAAATATATATATACTTTTTATCAGGCATGGGAGTGGTTTATTGTGCTGTAAAACAAAGTGTTATTGGTACGCATGTTGAATTCACATCCCTTCTCCCATCAGTGTGACATTCGATTTGGTCCTGCCCTACCTAGTAGCTGTCATAATAATATATAACCCTTATGTACTTTAAATACAATTTATAATGATATGGTACCTCTTATTTAACCAAATTATTAAGGAGATTATTAAGTCTGTGATTTTATCCAAGACAATATACTACATGACTGGAAATATATCAACCTTAGTTCATTTGGCAATCAAAAAATATATATAAATATATACATATACATTTTGCATGTAAAAATCAATTTCTATTTTCATAACCTATTGTTAACAAAGATCACTTTTGTTCTTCTAGACTTCTTCAGGTCTGTGTACAAGAACCCTAAAAACTATATAATTGTATTATTAGTTAGTATTGTTATTACACATCATTTTGAATAAAGTGGAAAAAAGAACCAGAAAAAAAAATAAAAATAAGAAAAAAATGTATGTATGATGATGGAAACAAAATATACACTTACATTTCAACTGATTTAAAATGGTAAGAGGAATAATTAAAATCCATCCCTGTGCCTTTGTCCCACAATTACTTTTGACTTTGTGTAGATTTCTTCTGCTATGACAATGAGTGGTATATTTAATGTTTTCTGTCCCTCTCACTTGGAACTTGTGAACTGCTGTAGGCATTTTCTCAATATATATAAAAAAATCTTACAGCACTAGTTTAGCAGTCACAACAGTGGGATCTGATGTTGCCTTTTTTTTTTTGTCTGATTCAATGGGTAACCAGATCCAACTCAGATTAGGCCGTGGCACCTTTAAACTTGAAACTTGTGGATCCAGGCTCTGAATCCTCCCTGACCCATAATTCCCTCTCTATCTATTCCTCAGAATACCTCAAATCTTGTTTGCCACCTGTACTGAACAGTCAGCACGCGCACGCGCACACACACACACACACACACACACACACACACACACACACACACACACACACATACACACCTATCTTCTCCTACTCTAAAATGTTATCTATTAGGATATAATAGTTTGCAGCTTAGTATTTATAGGATATAACAGTTTATAATCAATAGTTCTTCATTGTAGTTTATAAGTCAACATTTTCTGTATTCTAAAAAAAATTCTAACTTGATTAGAGAGTTTGTTACATTTTTGGCTAATTAGATTTCTAGGGACGTTAAGTTCCACTTTCTTAAAGATAGCATTAACTTCTTGTTCATATTTGAACAATTTTTTTTTCTGTGTACTAGTGTGATTTGTAAAATAATATGCTGGGCAAAAGTTTCAAAAAGGGCCAGCATGCAGTCATAAAATACTGCTGCAAGACCCTCAAGCTCTATGTGTGTTTACTGCCTGGGTGCGGTGCACCTGGATGCATACTGTGAAGCCTGTGCTTCCTTCTGCATCAAAGCATTGCATGGATGAAGAGATAAGTTAAAGACCTTTTGCCAGTACAGTCAGGCTCTTCTAGTCAACTGTCTGCTTCTCCCTCACCAGCTAAATCTGTGGAGAAACTCAAACTGAAAGAAAAAGACAAAGAAATAGAGAAAGATAAACCTAACGAAATTCAAAGACTCCAGACAGAATGCCAGAAAACAGTCTCGGACCCATCAGTACCAGTGGGTCGGGCACCAAAAGTTCAGAAACAGTTGAATCCAAAATCCCCTCAAATATGTTCCCCATCTCTGCTTCCTCTTTTTTCCTCCCCAAGCCAATCACTCCATGGCTGCATTCCTCCATCTTGCAAGAGCCTCCTCACCTAGATCCATCTATTCTTCAAGGAATCTCACCAAAGTGGATATCTTCATGATGATGTGAAGGTTCCTCTGAATGCAGATCCAGCTAAGGGTCTTCTCTGTGCCATCATCTCAGGGTGCTTTGAGAATAGCACCAACTATCCCTCCATTAATGTGTCCTGTGCTGATACAACCTTTGAAATTGCAGTCCTTGGATGTGAGCATTCTTAGAGTATCTACGTCAACATCAATAATGCTTACTACTTCAACTCAGACTATATCTCATTCTCCCTCAACTCTAATTCAGTAGGATTGAGATGATATTTGAAGCAGAAGCATTAGTGATGGAGCCCGGGGGGATGGATCAACTCAAAAGTTTTCAAATCCATCCCTTCCCCTCAGAGCTTCATCACTGGACAGCTCCGCTCCGATGTCAGGCTTGGAGCAGGGGCTAAATGATGTTAGTGAAATTCTTTTGGCTTCAACGTTGAGACAGATCTCTTCAGATCTGGCCTCTCTCTCTCAGCCTTTGAGGTTTTTGAAAAGGTATTTGCCAGTCCAAGAGAAAAGGTACTTTTATCTTGCTTGGCTCCATGCTGGCCCATAAAAGGTACTGCTTCTGATTCCATACCTCCATTTAAATGCAGACAGACAGCTTCAAGAAGTCTAGGGAAAGCACCCAATTCAAGTCCAGTCTGATTTGGAGCCATTTCCAGAACCACCTCAGAGACAGGTTCCCAGAAAGTAAGAGGAGACACTTAGACTCCTCACTGGAATCAATAACAGAAGACACAAACTTGGATGAAGGGTATGGTTCCCGAAGATCCCCCATTGAAGACATCCCTTTTGGTGATAGCACAGAATTGATGAAGAATAGGAGGAGTTGGTCGACCGATACATCTTCCCTATGTTCCTGGAAGCTTTTGGAGCTGGCTCTTGTACATCCTCTGTGGTTCCTCCTGATAATGCTCTCATTGATTTGGTATCTCAAAAGGCCTGGAAGGATCCTGACATGGCAGAGTCTAACCCCAAAACAATGAATAAATTATTAGTGACGCCAAAAGACAAGACACACTGGAACAAATCTCTCCCAGTAGATTCTATTCTTGTAGCGGTGGCCACAAAAAAAGAACTCTCAGAAGAGAGTGCATCTGTTCAAATCCCTAACAAAGAATCAAGGGCTTTGGACAGATTCGAGAAATGGACTTATGCTTCAGTGACTTTTACTCTTAGATCACTGAACTAACTTGCACATGTGACATACTTTCAGAGTGAGCTGACTAAAAACTATCAATTCCATTTCAGGTAACTTGTCTGCAGACTTCAGAAAAAAAAAGCGCATAGACCCAGCTGTCTACCCTGCAATCCTTGTCTTGCATACCTATGCATCTGCTATCTAATGTAGCTGATGGTGCAGCTAGAACTGCAGACATTGGTATAGCCTTACACTGCCATGCCTGGATGTGATTGTGTGAGTTTACAGAACTTTCAAGATGTTCTTCCATACTGCTTTGTTTGCTGGCTCCACCTTATTTGGTCCTCAGGTTAAGGAAACACTCACCAGGGGTGAACAGGATTGTAAGACACTCTCTGCCATAGGAATCCACTTCTCCACCCGCAGAAGACCTCCTCCAGGAATTAGAAAGGGGGAAAGATGTTGTGGTTCTGGAAATCATAGGGTTTTAGTCAGGAAGCTCCTGTGGACAGACCCTCCTGAGGCAGAGGAGGGAGAAATTTTAATGGACATTACCCCAGAGGTGAAAGCAGACTGCAAAACAATGATTTTGCAGTTCTTTTACCAAAAAATTCTTCCACTGGTCCTGAAGAGTTGCCTGACAGGGAACACATATCCCCCCTTACACACTCAAGCCTGGCAGGCCATCAGTTTAGATTCATGGGTATTAAGCATAACCACCAATGGATATAGTATTACCTTTGTTTCCCATCCATGGAAAAAGAAAAAGATACCAGTAGTGCCAACCAGTCAAACGGAATCCACAACAGCAGAAGTTTTAAAGCTATTGGAAAAAAGGATCATCTATCAGGTTCCCCTCAGACCAGTTAGGATCTAGAGTCTATTCCAGGTTGCATTTACTTCCAAAAAAGACAGGAGACCTAAAGCCATTTTTGGACCTAAGTCATCTGAATCAGTTTGTAAAGCAGATAAAATTCTGAATGGTCACAGCACAGTCCATTTTGCCTCCACTAAGAAAGGACAACTGGATTTGCTCATTAGAATTCCAGAATGCCTATTATCATATCTAGATAAGCAAGCAAGCCTGCAGATTTCATCATTTCCAGCTGAGAGCCAATCATTTCCAATTCAAAGCACTACCCTTTGGGCTCACCACAGCCCCCTGGGTGTTTACCAAATGCAATATCAGTGGTGACAGCCTACCTCAGACTAAAAGGGTTCTGGGTGCTCCCATATATAAACAATTGGCTCCTCACCACCCAATCAAGAATCTACTAGTTCAGCAGAGGCACCTTTTGCTCCAGTACTTCATAACTTGGGAGTCTCTGTGAATCAAACAAAGAGTCAGTTGACCCCCCCCAGAATCAAAACACAGGGTTCATTGGAATGCCACCTGAACACAATAAATCAGATAGCCAAACTACCAGAATCCATTATTCTTTCTCTTAAACAAGTAGTCAGTCTAGTCTTGCATCATCCTTCTCCTACTGCAAAGCTAATTCTAAGATTGCTAAGACTTATGGCTTCAACAATCACTTTGATTCTGTTGTTCAGATATTACATGAGAATCCTCCAATGGACTTTGTGAGTCTAATGATCTCAAGTTCTCAGTCTCTAAACACCTGGATTCAATTGACTCCAATATGCAAATCTCATACCAGAGGACAACCCCTTCTGTCTTCCTCCCCCTGTAGCAACAGTTAACACAGATGCTTCCCTTCTGGGGAGGGGGGGGCATTACCAGGGAAAACTGTCCAAGGTTCCTGGAAGCATTCAGAGGCCAAACTTTACATCAACAGTCTTGAGAATAGAGCAGTCCTATTAATGTTGCAGACATTCCAGGACTCTCTACAGGAAGGTGTGATCTCCATCCAGATGGACAACATGACAGTAGTCTGGCACATTAACAAACAGGGGGACCAGATCTTATCCCTAGTGTTGGAAAGCCATAAGAATGTAGCAATAGGCTATGTCTTCCTGTCACCTTCAAATAGCAATGCATATTATGGGGACTTTAAGTTTTAGCGAACAAACTAAGGAGAAACATTCTCCTGCCAAATGAATGGTCCATCAATCAATCAGTGGCAAACCAAATGTTCTGCTGTTGGGGCCAACCTTGCTGTGATCTTTTTGCAGAATATCTGAGAAAAAATGCAGTTACTTAGCCCTAATCCCCCTACAGGGGCAGTCACTGAGGAACTATATGGCCCACAGTTCTACCCCAGGTCTTCTATCTGCCTTTTCCTCCTTTAACTTTTTAATGAAATTCATCCAGTAAGCCAGAAGGTGCAAGGCAAAGGTCATCCTCATTGCCCCTTATTGGCCATGATAAGTTTGGTTCAAGCCAGAAGGTGCAAGGCAAAGGTCATCCTCCTTGCCCCTTATTGGCCATGATAAGTTTGGTTCTCATGTCTTTGGTGTCACCTCTAATGTCCTTCTTGGACACTGGGACACAGTCCAGATCTTCTACCTTACCCATCTGGACATTGTCTCCCAAATCCAGAGAATTTGAAGCTAACCACATGTTTTCTCCAATTTTAACCATTGCTAGAGATGCCAGGGTTTCAAATAAAGTCATTCATATCTCAACTGCTTCACATTAATCCACTGCAAGGAAGGTCTAAATAAATTAAAAAGGTTCTCTATATGGGCAACAAGCAGAGGACTGGACCCTTTTTCAGCACTACTACCCTCAACTCTAGACCTTTTGTCCAATCTGTTGCAAAAAGCTTCCACTTTCTCTACAAAGTACAGTTAGTAGCTATTTCTAATTTTTATGTTGGTCATAATCAGATATGCATAGCCTCTTTGATAATTTCCAAGGCCTTTCTAAAAGGGACTTTCTTATTCAAACCTCCATTATGAGGCCCAATCCCACCATGGGATATTACTGTGATGCTTCAAGCCCTTACATAACCTCTTTTTGAACCTGCAGCTTCAACAGATCTAGCATTTTTATTCTGGAAACCCATTTTTCTAGTGGTTGTTACTTCTGCAGAGATCATTTCAGAACTACAAGCTCTGCCTGCAAGCCATTATGCATAGGTTCATAGGTTGATAGGTTGATACTAGGCTATCTGCCCTAGGGCATTTATAAGCCTAGCCAGAGTGTGTTTGGCTTTCACCACCCTTTTAGATTAGTTGACTGTGCCTCTGTATAGTAGGTCACAGAAGATAGCCCTTTTAAGGTTAGTTTACTGTGCCTCTGTCTAGTAGGGACACAGAAGAGATCCCAGGGGTAAACCTATGATCTCCCATCCACTCGTCAAGATTTCTCTTGAAGAGGGTCATTGAGGGGCTCTGCCTAACATGGATTGGGATTTTGTTCCAGAGTGAGGGGAGCCTCTGGGATATGAATCTGTCCCTCCAGCATGTCCTATTTATTTCTGTGCTGAGGTTTAAGTTCCTGGAGCATGTAGCTCTAAGGGATTTGGACTTCCTGAGGTGGAGCATGTCCATTAATTCTGGGTTGGACATGCCTTTATACATCAGGCACAGATCGCCTCTGAGTAGGCGATAAGCAAATGAGTAGAGCTGGAGTTTCTTTAGCCTAACTGTGTAGCGCATCTGTTTGAGTCCCTTGATCCTCTTGGTGAGGTACTTTTGGGGTCTTTCCAGTTGCTGCAGGTGTCAGGTAAGGTACATCCCAAACGGGGCATTGTATTCAATTATGGGCCTGATGAGTGATGAGTAGAGGGGCACAATGACCTCTCTTGATCTAGATGTGAACCCTTTCGTGATAAGGTGGGCTATATAGAAGGTCTCTCTAACCACTTTGGCAACATTATTGTCAAATGAGAGATTGCTATCTACTTGGGTCCCCAAATCCCTAATTACTTCTTCCATACTTAATGGATTACCACCTATGTGGTAATTTGTGGGCACTTTGTTTTTCCCAAAGGGGATGACTATGCACTTTTTGGCATTTAGCTTTAGGCCATGGCTCTGGCACCAGTTATCCGTCTCTGTGAGACCCTTTTGGAGGATGCTTGTGTCAGTCGGTGAGTCAATTATGGCACCCAGTTTGCAGTAATCTGCGGACTTGGTCAGCCATAGTCCTCCCATGTTAGCTTGTACCTCAGAGAAATATACACCGAACAAGACAGGTCCCAGGACTGATCCTTGTGGGACGCCACTTGTAACTAGTTTAGAGTCTAACATGGCACCTGCAATTCTGACCATGTGGGTTCTATCCCTGAGCCAGTTTGCAACCCATCTTGTGACATAGGGGTTGATATTTAAGCTGGTGAGCTTATTTATGATGCCCGAATGGGGTATTGTGTCGAAGGCTTTTGCGAGGTCCAGGTAGGCTGTGTGGACTACCTTCCCTTCATCTATGGACTGTTTCAAAGAAGTCGACCAGGTTCAAGAGGCAAGATCTGCCCTTAACAAAGCCGAATTGGGTAGGATCCAGTGTTTGGAGGTTCCCAATGTCTTTGTTTATGAGTTCCATGATGATACACTCCATAGCTTTGCAGACCAGGCTAGTCAGGCTTACAGGGCAATAGTTTCCAGGATCCATTGTGGCACCACCTTTGTGGAGTGGGACCACTGTTGCTGTACGCCATTCCTTGGGTACATATCCTGTAGTAAGGCTGAGATTGAACAGTGACTTTATGTGAGGGTTCAGTACTTTTTGGAGCTCGTGTAAGATGCAGCCCGGGACACCGTCCGGTCCCATTGATGCTGTGTTTTTTTGCTTTGGAGTGGGCAGCTCTCACCTGTGCATCTGTGATGTCAGGGAGGCTACACTCTGTTGGGATAGACATTTGCTCTTTTGGGGGGGGGGGGTTTCACTGAACCTGTCTGCCAGGATGTTGGCAATGTTCAGTGTATTTTTTGTCATTTTGCACTAACTCAGAGCATATCTGGGAGTTGCCACCCAGGTTCCTGACATAACTAAAGAAGGCCTTGTGATTATCTTTAGCGTCTTATGCAATTTTCTTTCGAAGCTGGCCTTAGATGATTTTGAGGGATCGTAGTTTCTTGCTAGTACTGATCAGAGATGCCTTCCCTTTTTGGGATTTTGCTCTATCATGTAGTAGCTTCCTCCTTCTGTTGTATAGCTTATTTATGGCTGGGGTCCACCAGACAGGTCTCCTGCCTTTGGAGGAGTGAGTCTTGGTTTTATTTGGGATAGCATGATCCATGCATTCCTGTAGGTGTCCATAGAATGTGTTTGTAAAGGATTCTGTGGTTTGGGCCGTATTTTCCACTGGCCCGGGGGCTTTGAAGGATTCCACCTCGGTTTTGAGAAGTGTGAAGTTTGCTTTTGAGAAGTTCTTCACCATGGTTTCCTTAGCTTGGGGTGGGGATGGGATATGGATGTCCAGTGAGATTAATTTATGGTCATATCTTACCAATGAGTGGTGTACCTCTGGTATGGAACATAGAGTCCCCATGTTGGTGATGATCAGGTCCAATATGTTTTCCCCTCTTGTGGGAGTGGTGACCAGTTGTTCCATAGCATTTGAGTTTATAAATTTTAGGAACCATTGGGCGAGGGTGTTGGGGCTTGAGTAGTGCTCCCAGTCTATGTTTGGGTAGTTGAAGTCACACAATATAATGGTGTTTGGAGAGACCTTCATATTCTCCAGTTTTCTCAGGAAAGCTGAGTGGGGTTCCTGAGTTTGGAAGGGTGGTCTGTAGCAGGCTACAAACTGAAAGGCAGTTTTTCCCACTGTTAGTTTCACATGGATGGTCTCCGATGCTTCGTGCAGTGCCACTAACCTGGAGGTGTGGGTATCTTTGATGAATATGGATACTCCCCCTCCTTTTGTGGTTCAGTCTGAGTTTTGAGGCCGAAAAGCATGGTATGAGGTATAACCTGGTAGTGCTGGGGTGCTCTCAGGAGCCTTGAACCAGGTTTCTGTTACTGCACAGATATCGATATTCTCCATACTGAGGAGAGCCTTGAGTGAGTGCATCTTGAGGTTTAGACTTCTGGCATTGAGCAGCATTACCCTTAGTTTCTTTTTCCTTGTGTTGTCTATGGAGGTGGGTTTGTCTTTTGAGCCTTGCTTAAAAAAGGCACTATGGGGTTGGCAAGAGCCTTAGCCAGTATTCGAAATCCCAGGGGTGACAGGTCCAAGCCGTCCCTAGTGAAGCAACGTGGCTTGTCAAGCATGTCATCCCAGGCTGACAGACACTGGATCCCCTTTGAATTACACCAATACTTTAGCCAGTTGTTAATATTGATAATTTTATCTTTATACTGTGGCATCATTCTTGGTGAGGGTAAGATGCTACTCAAGGTCAGGGTCATACCAGCCTGGGCTACATGATCAGAGAGCTCCTCTATGTCTCTTTTCATGTAGTCCAGGGAGGTACATCTCAGGTCATTCACACCAGCATGGACAATGACGAAGTCATATTTGTACTTGCTTTGGAGTGACCTGAGTGCTTGTGTTATGTGGCGGATCCTGGCACCCGACAGGCAGCTTACAGTGACCTTCTCCTTGTTCAACCTGGTGAGTAGGATGTCAGTGTGTCTGACAATAGAGTCACCTATTATAAGTGTATTAGGTGTGTTGTTTAGCCTTAAGGGCTGTGACTGTGTGGCACACTGACTTTGTGAACTATGTGATACGTGGGTATTGTTGTGGGGTAGCAGTTGCTTGGATGTCTGCTTTGGAGGTCTCTGCTGCTTGGGCAGATTTTTATTTAGAACCTCTGAGTATGTTTTTGTGTGTTTATGTGTTTGGTTTGCTGTTGCGATAGGTCTATGTGAGACTGGATTTGTGGTGTGTGTGGTTACCTTCTCCACCTGACTGACTGCGCCAGTACTGGGTTGAGAGAGCTCAGCCTCCAGTTTGGCTATATAGTTGCATCTGTCAAATATATTTGAGCTAGTTGGGAGGAGAAGAGGGTGGTCTGTGTACATAAGGCAGTTGTAACATTGCCTCAAGATTCTCAGATTCACCAGCTAGACTGGAGAGTAAACCTGAAACGTAGTATTCCATAAAGACAGGTTCTCTCTGAGAACAAATCCTACATTTTTTCAAAAGGTGGCATCTGAAACTAATCCCAGTCAGTCCATAAGTCTGCCAGTTTTCTTTCAAGTAAAGGAGAATACACTTTACATCTGCTTGATGTTCATAGGCAACTTAGGCTCTCTCTCCACAGAACTAAAGATTTTGGAAAACTGGATCAATTATTTATTGCCTTTTCCAAAGTTAAGCTAGGAGAAAATGATCCCAAAGTTACTCTTTGAAGATGGCTTACAAATTGCATTATGTTTGTGTATGAGAAATTGGGCTTGTCCTTAACAAAAAAGCCTGTAGCTCATTCTACAAGACTTGTAGCACCTTCAACTGATTTTCAGCAGACTACCCATTGATGAAATTTCTGCTGCTTCCACTTGATCTACAGTTCACACCAATGTTTCACATTTTAAACCGGATGTTCAGTCAAGAGTCCGTACTTCTTTTGGCTCCACCATTCTCAGCAGTATCCTTCCTTGATCCCATCCAGATGGTTGGTAGCTAGAGAGTCTGTCTCAAAGGCTGAATTGGATTAAAAAGAAACAACAAAGATATGAACATTATGTACTTACCATAACAATAGATCCATGTTGTCTCTAGGAGAGTCTCACTATTCTCAACTACAACTGGTTCCCTCCATTACTTTACATGAGTGTGTTCCTTTTCCTTTTTGTATGCTCTCAAACCTTCATGAAATTCAGTACTTCTTTGTACAATGAGCAAAATTAATCTGATGTATTCTGAGGAAGACAGAGAGAGAGAGAGAGAGAGAGAGGGGGAATTATGGGTAGGGAAAACGTCAGACCCCTGGAGCCACAAATTTAAAGGTGCCGAGGCCAGATACGAGTTGGATCCAGGTACCAAAGTTTGAACCAGAAGAAAAAAAGGCAACATGGATCTATCATTATCCTAAGTACACAGCTTTCATTTAATGCTGATGTTTCCTCTGGGAAAGGTTCAGGGTTTGAAGTTGTGCTTCCCCTTTTTAATTATTTTATTTTTTTTTTTTACAAGCATCAGTTTTTATGTCCATTGCAAATCTGATTTCAGTGGTGGCACAGGAATTTAGCGTCTTTTGTGGGAGGTGCAAGGGGACAAGCTTCAAAACTAGTTTTAGGTATGCTATTTATAATACTCTTGTGTCCAGTGGTTCCCTGATCCACTTTTTTTAATTAAGTACCCTTATTGCATGCTATATGGAGTATCCCTGGTGTCTAGTGTTCCCCAAGTCCATGTTATGTGCTAGTGCCATTAAGGCATGAGATATAAATGTACGCTCTAGTGGATAGTGTTCCCCATCCTAACTCTTCAGACTTATTCCCTGGTGTCTATTGGTTCCCCCACCCCAAATCAATGTGAGGATTAAGTACAGTTAATACATGAGATAACAAATTTATTGCCTGGTGTCTAGTGGTTCGCCCACCTACAATCAATGCGAGGATTAAGTACAGTTAAGACATGAGATAAAGTTATTCCCTGGTGTCTAGTGGTTCCCCTGCCCCTAACTTTCATTAAGGCAAGTTGTTAAAAATATATCCTTAGTGGCCAGTGTGCCCCCCAAAGTGTTGCAAGCTTTGCTCATTAGTCTAGGGAGTACAGATGTATGACTGCCATTGTACCTAAATACTTCAAAAATATGACATTCATCTCCTTGCCCAAGAAATCTCAACAAACAAGTGTAAATGATCACTGACCAGTTGCTCTTACATCTACAGTAATGAAGTGTTTTGAGTGGCTAATCAAGAATCATATCTCTGCAAGTCGACTTGTAACACTGGGCACATTAGAATTTGCTTATACAGTACATCTAACCACTGCATGGCTGATGCTATAGCTAAAGCACTTCATGAATCCTTGGCCCATCTAGAGAACTAGAACTGCTATGTCACATTGCTTTCCTTTGATTTTAGTTCTGCCTTCAACACTGTCATCTTCCAGAATCTGATAGTGGAGCTGATCCAGCTGGGCATCAACACCCCCCTATGTAACTGGATACTGGAATTTCTCATAAATAGACCCCAAAAGGTATGTGTGGGACATATATCACACTGAGCACGGATGTCCCACAAGGCTTGGTCCTGAGTCCCCTACTGTTCACCTTGCTGACACATGACTGCATGGCCAAGCATGCATCCAACAAAGTCATTATGTTCATGGATGAGACCACTGTTGTAGGCCTGGTCAGAAATGTAAACAGCCTACAGGGAGGAAGTGGAGCATCTGATAGGCTGGTGTGACAGCAACAATCTGGGCCTAAATGTAAGCAAGACCAAAGAATTAATAGTGGACTTCAGGAGGATACATGAGGTACTTCAACCTCTGGAGATTAAGGGGGTGGCAGTGGAAATAGTCAAAAGTACCAAGTTCCTTGGGGTTCATATCTTTAATGACTTATGCTGGCCGACTCACATTAACCACACAGTGAAGAAAGCACAATGTCTGCACTTCCTATGGAAACTGAGAAAGGCAAACCTGGCACAGACCATCCTCAAAGCCTTCTATAGGGGGACCATCGAGAGTATCTTCACTAAAAACATCATTGTATGGTACAGAAACTGCAAAGCATCTGACCACAAGGCTCTCCAGAGGGTAGTGAAGGCAGAAGAAAAGAATCATTGGTTCCTCAGTCCCATCTGTGGATGATCTGCATGAGACTAGGTGCGTGGGAAGAGCTAGGAAGATAATAGATGACCCCCCCCATCCTACACATGACATGTTTTTCTGCCTCTCCTCTGGTAGATCATATTGCAGCTTACACTGCAAAACATCTAGACTGAACAGGAGTTTCTTCCCTCAATCCATAATGCTGCTGAACTCAAATGTCAAGCATGACAGTAGATAACAGGATCAATATGCCACAGACTGTGGTATACTGTCTATAATAACTATTTGCCAATTGCTTAATAACTGAAACAGTTAGCCGATCTCTTCTATTACTATTAGTGCAATAGCCAGACTGAGCCATCACTCCATATCTATGCAATATCTAAGCATATGACAAAGGGAATTTTTAGTCTGTGCAATACCTATTAGTATAATATTGTCTAATGTCTTTATTGTCCAATATGTGGTAAATGTATGTGTTGTCAAGTATCCTAATTATTACTGTATGTGAATCTCTCTTACTGTCTCTCTAATTATGTTATGTTATGTCTTCCACTGGGACCAAGCAATGGAATTTTGTTCAGCTGGCACTGCTAGATACATCTGATCGACAAGATAGTTTACTTTGACTTTTATCCCAACCCATCCTCTCCCTCAGACACACACACACACACATACACACACACACACACACACACACACACACACACACACACACACACACACACACACACACACACACACACACACACACACACATATATATATATATATATATATATATATTCACAAATTCATTCAAAGCACATACATACACACACACACACACACACACACACACACACACACACACACACACACACACACACACACACACACACACACACTCACACATACACATGCAGGCACTCACACACTCCATAACACTACCTGACTAGTAAACTCCCCAGCACTTACCTTTCCTGTGATGGATGAACACATCCTTTTGGCTGTGTTTATTACCATGAGTGGCCAGGTACTGGCATGCTGATTTAAGCAGCAAATCGATTCTCCGAATTATTGAACTGCAATAAAACCTTCATGGAGACAGTTCCAGGGGAGAACACATGATCACTTATGTCTATCTCTATGACTGCCACAGTAGCATCTAGCAATACCACAGAGACAGCCCATTGCAGTACAGCACATCACCATGCAAATGCACCATGGTAAGCCAGTTGCTGATTGCAGAAAGGTTACCGTGAGTTATACACATCCTGTCTGAATTCAGCCCATATTATTGATAACATTGAAGTAAATATTGAGATAGATTACAGCCGTTTTAAAAGAAAACAGAAATCTAAATCAGCAAACACATTGTACAGCTTGTAATTGGGGTTCCTATCAGATGACCGAAGATGCATTTTGTCGGATGCGTCTTGGTCAAACTTGAAATGCCGAAAAGACAAAATGACGAAGCGGCATATAAGCAAATTCTTTCCCTGGGAAAGAAGTTGCTTGGCCGCTTCTGTCACTTTGCCATTTTCGGCACTGTAGTGCAATCTCAGAGTTGGTATATTTAAGCAGGGCGGTGAAAGTAGCACAGCCCCCCACTTTATGCAATGTTTTAATATCTTTTTTTTTTGGTTGTTCGATTTTTTGTGAATTTGAACTTTAGAGCTCGATGTAACAACGTTCAATCATTTGATCATTCATTGTTATAATGTAGACCCGGGAATTGCACATAGCACAAATACAAATAATCAGTAAAGGAAGTAGAACATAAGCTTTGTGTAACAATTGTCTAGTAGACACATTGTATGTTACAGCATCAATGCAACACTAAAAATAGGAGATATAGGATAGATTGTATAAGAGCATCACTTAATTTAAAAGATAATATATCACAGCAATCACTTAAAGCTTATCTCTACCTGGTAGAACTGCTACGTGCATTATAGTAAATGGAGTAAGGATGAATATGGCCTAAATTAACCGAATGCTGTCTTACATACACATTTCCATTTACTGTATGGCTAATCTTTTAGTTGTATTTTTAAGCTGTGACAGACTTGAGGTTGTTTTGCTGCATTTATGATGTTGTTCAAGAGTTTAGCAATGGCAAATGAGAAATGGGCTTTACCATATTTTTTTTATGTGGCTTGTAATTATTTAATAAGTATTGGTCTTTAAATCTTGGACTTTTGGGTGGCGTGAACCATTGAAGGAGTTTACTAGCTGTAAAAACTGATTGTAGTTGTTAGAGTATTGGTTTTAGATGAACATATTGGAGGTAGTTTGGGAGCTCAGGCCATAGTAGTTGCTTAAGTGATATAAACTGATGGGTTCCAGTTGTATGCACTGATGTGTTCTAGCAGTGGATCATGTTACAAATTTGGCAATTTTATTATATGACTGTTCAAGTTTGGCTAGCTGGCATGTATGGAGGTTGATGAATTATGGCAGAAGCATATAGTAGACCACTTAGTACAGATAGTTGTTGGCAGTTGGTGCAGAGATTAAGAATGTAAGCTACAGTTTCTGTGGTACAAGGTTTGATTCCCACTGCCCTTATTTGCATACTGTGTGACCTTAAGCAAGTCTTTTAACTAGACAGTGCTCCTAGATCTCCCCTGACAAAGGACAATGTCTAGTGGGTCTACATGGTTAACAAATGCGTGTTGTTATTAGTAGGAGGGAATTTGCAAATAGCTGTTTTACTGTTGTGTGTTAGGAATGGTTTAACTCTATACAGAAGATGAAGCTTGCAATTAGCCATTTGGAGAGTGTACTACACGTGATAGTGAAAGTTTATTTTTTCATCTATTATAACATCTAGAAATTTGATGTGTCTAACTTGTTATTTGGTAATGCTATTGGAGGACATTAAATTTATACTCAGTGTGAGTGACAGGTGTTAGCTAGGAGACAAGATGATGTCTTGTTTTTTGGTGAGGTCAACAAAATATGGGATTGTTTCAGCCACTGTTATATAGATAGAAAGGCTTCCTGGGCACTTGCCTATAGATGTTATAGATTACTGTATATGTAGACTAGGCCTGAATCTTCTGCATATTTACCTGCTTTCTGCATGGCATTAATGAATATGAGGTCCTAGAATGGAGCCCTATAGATACCTATTTTGACTGGTATGTAGGCAGAAAAAAAGTGTCACATCATTTGATTCACTGGTTAATGTCAGGCAAAGAACTTGTGAACCTTTATTGTGTTTCTGATAAGCCTGGATTCAGCTAATCTGTGAATGAATAAGTCAAATGCTTGTGAGAGATCCAGCAAGTGTCTAGATAGTACTTACCCACAGTCTAAGTTTTGGTTTTCTGTGTTAAAAAATATGTTAGGTCATTTTCAGTACTGAATTTTGGATGAAAACCATACTGTGTAGGGAGTTAATAAGTCGTGGTCTAAGGGAAAGTGTAATGTTTGGTTGTAAATAATTTTCTAAGGAATTTGGAGAGGGATGGGAATATTGTGAATGGTCTGTCGTTTGAGAGTTCAGTGGAGTTACCACTCTTTAGTACTGGGATTATGTAATATTTTTACACAGTGTTGGTGCATATCATTTTTTAATGGACCTTATAACAAAAGGAGGTAATACCAGCACACCTATCTGGAATTTTGTAAATAATTATATACCATTTGTGAATATCAAATTGATTTATACAAGATGCTTATGTTGCAAATGTATTAGAACTGTGGGTCATACAAGATGCTTGTGTTACAAATGTATTAGAACTGTATGTTATGTGTATATCAAAATGCTTTGTATAGACGTTTGTGTTGAAAAGGTATTTGTAAAGTGCTTGTGTTTAAAATGTATTCACAGTGTGCCCTACTGAAAGAGAACAGAAATGTACATGCACTATTGTAAGTGTTTAAATGTATATATTTTAACAGTGGAAACTGGACTATGGGAGGCTGATCTCAGTCCAGCAAACTTTAGAAAAATATCTGAAATTAAATTGGTTTATAGGCTAGGCCATAAAGAGACTATCTCACAAGTTTCAATGCAGCCAGAGACACAACATTTGTACTAGGAGGCTTTCTGTATTGTCTTTGGTGTGAACTAATTACTACTCTTAAATCATGAAGGAATGCAATTGTTTTATGACTTCCAGCACCTGACAAAGAGCTGAGCAAAAGCCCTTGTATGTGTATTCTTACAGGTAGGGGCAAAGTCTTGCCACCTTCAGCAATGAGGGTTTTGCCTGGGAGCTAGAAGTTAGATGACAAGAAGTGATGTCATTCTGCAAGTTATCCTAGCAGTAATATTTTAGATATTATTTTGAGAAGTCTCTTGGTGAGACAGAGCATTCTGCATTCTGTGTTTGACCTGACAACAACAAGAAGAACCATTCACGACATCATCTGCCTTGCTCTATTAATAGGTTTTAACATATAGTAATTATCTTAGATATAGTCAGGAATATAGTGAAGCTTAATTTAAGTATTGTTTTTCTTTATTTATCTGAGGCTGTCCTGCAGCGTTATTTTTAATATTTCCTGTGATTTGAACTTTGATGTCACTGTGAATATATACTTAGTATTTTTTTGTTCTTTTATTATTTATTATTAAATATATTTTAACTTTTCATTGTGGCTGATCTTTGTAGAGATATTTAAGTTTTGAGAGTACTTGCATATTTATTCTGTGACACTGTGTGGGACACCCCTAATAGCCTTACTCTTGGTCAAACTACCATTTGTATTAATATTAATATTACACAATAAAATTGGTGACCCTTTGTTAAGGGCCTTAAGGTATCTGGAGGTCTTGGCTTGGTCAGTCAGCTGAGATCTCAATTTTATACCTTTGCCAGTGAGGATTCTTATTGGAGATCTGGAGGAAGTGGGAGGAGTCAGTCCTGGACTAACTGTGGTCTCTGTGTGCTCGTAAGGGAAGTTGCATTTGATGCAGAAAGCTGCATCTGGAAATACTGTGTGTGTGCCTGTTATGGTCCCACTGAAAGTCCCCCACTGGTGCCAGTGGTGAGGTTTGAGGCTCCTTGAGTAATGGCCTAGAGTTAGGATATCCATGCCACCAGTGAATGTCCCCCCACAGGTGCCAGTTGTTAGGAGTGAAGCTCCTTAATTACTGGCCCATAGGTGTGATATCCACATCACCTATCCTACCAGATCCAGGATATTTGTTCCACTAGTAGGAGTACAGACTAGCTGCTCTAGGGCATTTAGTTTACAAAGTAAAGGCATATTTGGTACTACATGTTAGTGGTTGTGTATGCCTCCCAATTAAAGGAGCAGTAGCTAAAATCGCCCATGATTATGGCATTGGACTGGATGTTGAGTGATCCTAGTAACTTCAGGTATGATGTATGGGTTTCCTTGTTCATTGTAGGGGACCTGTAGCTAGCAAAGATATGGTATTGGATTTTTCCATGGTTAGTTGGGCATGGAGTAGTTCAAGCATGTCATATTGTTTAACCAGCCGTGAGTTGTGCTTATCCTTTATGTAGATAGATACACCTCTACCTTTTGCTTTTACATGTTCAGTGTGTGTGTGTTCGGAACATATGAAAGACATTATAGCCATGCACTGCTGGAGTGTTTTCTGTGGTTTTGAGCCATGCTTCAGTAAATGCACAGACATCAGCATTCTCCAGGGTGAGGAGACCTACTAGGGAGTGCAGTTTCTTGTTGAGGCTCCTAGCATTGAGCAGTAACATCTTTAGCTTGTCCTGAGTAGCTCTTGTTATGTTGGAAGGTTTGTCTGTTACAAAAGACACTATGGGGTGGATAATGTTTTGGCCAATATCAAAAAGCCTAGAGGTGACAGGTGAAGACTACCCCTGGCAAGCAGTGTGGCCTGTCAACCATATCCTCCCAGGCTGACAAGTATTGGGTCCCTCTGGAATGACACCAGTAGCTAAACAAATTGTTAGAATTGATCATTCTTGGAGATGGTAGAATGCTGCTCAGTGCTAGGCTCATACCTGCCTGTGACACATATTCTGAGAGCTCAATCATGTCTCTCTTCATATGGTCCAAGGAGGTATATCTCAGGTCATTCGAGCCCACATGGACCATGACTGAGTCATACTGTTACTCAGGGATACGTGACCTGAAAGATTGCATGATCTGGTGGATCCTGACCCCTGGCAAGCAACTAAGTGCAACCTTCTTCTTATCCAGCCTGGTAAATGGGACTTCAGTGTGTATCATATTGGAGTCTCTTTTGACCAGAATATTGGGTCTTGAAGTGTATCACCTTATGGGCTTGGTAGTTAAGACACAATAAGATGTGGCTTTATGTGTTGTTATGAGAATTCTCTTATTTGTGTGCATGTGGAGTTTCTGAGGATTGCACCTGAGAGGCCTTTGAGGTTTAGGCAAGTTACATGTGAGCACCTCCGCATATGTGGGTCTATGTGTGTGGTCCTTTGTTGGTGTGGTGAGTGATGTGTGTGAGTCGCTGACAACCTGTTGGTCCACAGTGATTTGAGGGACACGTATGATGAATCGGTGCATATTTGGAACTGAATGAAGGAGAATGGGTGAGACTGTATCAAGGATGGTGTTCTCAAGTGTTGCTGGGAAATTGTAATAGCAGCTGGTATGTACTGCTCATTAAACATACATGATATATTATAATGTGTTTCATGGGGCAGAGGCTGTAGTTGAGCCTTTTTTTCCTGGTTGCAAGAGCTTATTTATACTTCTTCAAAATTGTTTGGAATTGTTAATGGATTTTTATATAAGAAACATAAAAGGTGGTGTTTTTAATACTTGAAAAGGTGTTTCTCAAGGTATACCACAGAATTGTTTAATGTAATTTTTTAGTTCTATGAAGTACCTCTTTCTGATATGATTGTCAGAGGTTTTAGTACATTACAGTTTCTTGCTTTTTCTTCCTGATGCAAATAATGGAAGGCAACTCTGATGCATCAACATGTGTACAATTATCTCTGCCTCCTGCAAGTTCTGGTAAAGAATGCATTTTTAGCATCCTGCCACAGTAGTTCATTAATAAGTTTACAAAGAATCAAGCAGTCTCATGTTATTTTCATTTTCAGAATAATTTCCTGAATGTTAACTACATTTTCTGAAAGCTTGCAGCTTTGTAGATTATTTAGAACGAAAATCATTTGTTTTGAAATAATCATAATTGTTTTAATGTGGATTTTAGTGTGGTGGTCTCTTAAGCAATGAAAAATAAAACTCCTACCAGAAAGTCATTTTCCATCGGCGGACAAAATGAGGATGAATGCAATGGGGTGACGCATTAGGAAAGAGATGTTTTGATGTTGTTAGTATTGCAGCTGCAATTTCTGAAGATATTTCCAGGAAGACAAATTATCACTGACTCGGAAAAAATGAGGCTTCAAATGCTTTAAAGCACTTTCTACTTCCTCATCCGAATCTAGTAATTAGAAATATGAGAAAATGATGTTTGAAGTAAACCTGTTTCAGGCAATAAGAAAAGATTTTTCTAATGTATGTTATTCCCAAAGGCTGACAAGTATTGGGTCCCTCTGGAATGACACCAGTAGCTAAACAAATTGTTAGAATTGATCATTCTTGGAGATGGTAGAATGCTGCTCAGTGCTAGGCTCATACCTGCCTGTAACACATATTCTGAGAGCTCAATCATGTCTCTCTTCATATGGTCCAAGGAGGTATATCTCAGGTCATTCGAGCCCACATGGACCATGACTGAGTCATACTGTTACTCAGGGATACGTGACCTGAAAGATTGCATGATCTGGTGGATCCTGACCCCTGGCAAGCAACTAAGTGCAACCTTCTTCTTATCCAGCCTGGTAAATGGGACTTCAGTGTGTATCATATTGGAGTCTCTTTTGACCAGAATATTGGGTCTTGAAGTGTATCACCTTATGGGCTTGGTAGTTAAGACACAATAAGATGTGGCTTTATGTGTTGTTATGAGAATTCTCTTATTTGTGTGCATGTGGAGTTTCTGAGGATTGCACCTGAGAGGCCTTTGAGGTTTAGGCAAGTTACATGTGAGCACCTCCGCATATGTGGGTCTATGTGTGTGGTCCTTTGTGGGTGTGGTGAGTGATGTGTGTGAGTCGCTGACAACCTGTTGGTCCACAGTGATTTGAGGGACACGTATGATGAATCGGTGCATATTTGGGACTGAATGAAGGAGAATGGGTGAGACTGTATCAAGGATGGTGTTCTCAAGTGTTGCTGGGAAATTGTAATAGCAGCTGGTATGTACTGCTCATTAAATGTACATGATATATTATAATGTGTTTCATGGGGCAGAGGCTGTAGTTGAGCCTTTTTTTCCTGGTTGCAAGAGCTTATTTATACTTCTTCAAAATTGTTTGGAATTGTTAATGGATTTTTATATAAGAAACATAAAAGGTGGTGTTTTTAATACTTGAAAAGGTGTTTCTCAAGGTATACCACAGAATTGTTTAATGTAATTTTTTAGTTCTATGAAGTACCTCTTTCTGATATGATTGTCAGAGGTTTTAGTACATTACAGTTTCTTGCTTTTTCTTCCTGATGCAAATAGTGGAAGGCAACTCTGATGCATCAACATGTGTACAATTATCTCTGCCTCCTGCAAGTTCTGGTAAAGAATGCATTTTTAGCATCCTGCCACAGTAGTTCATTAATAAGTTTACAAAGAATCAAGCAGTCTCATGTTATTTTCATTTTCAGAATAATTTCCTGAATGTTAACTACATTTTCTGAAAGCTTGCAGCTTTGTAGATTATTTAGAATGAAAATCATTTGTTTTGAAATAATCATAATTGTTTTAATGTGGATTTTAGTGTGGTGGTCTCTTAAGCAATGAAAAATAAAACTCCTACCAGAAAGTCATTTTCCATCGGCGGACAAAATGAGGATGAATGCAATGGGGTGACGCATTAGGAAAGAGATTTTTGATGTTGTTAGTATTGCAGCTGCAATTTCTGAAGATATTTCCAGGAAGACAAATTATCACTGACTCGGAAAAAATGAGGCTTCAATTTAAAGCACTTTCTACTTCCTCATCCGAATCTAGTAATTAGAAATATGAGAAAATGATGTTTGAAGTAAACCTGTTTCAGGCAATAAGAAAAGATTTTTCTAATGTATGTTATTCCCAAATTCTTGTATATAAAAGCAATGATTCAGAGTCTGAATTTTCTGGTCATCATACAGATGGTTTAACACCCCAGAATATATCAGCTTTATTAGTTTTTTTATATGAAATCTAAATATTTTATATGGGGAAGTCTGGAGATTTTTAAAGTATACAAAGCTGTTTTATAGTTCAATAATCTATGAATACCAGGCCTTTAATACAGTTGCATGACTACCTTTTACATGGCAACATGGCAACCCTTACAGAAATCATGTTTTTGTAGCCACGTCATTATGTATGGTTTTGGCACATATTATACTAGGTCTAAACAACAGGAAAATGTTTTAACTTCTACTAATCCAATTCAGGTATTATAAACTTAAAAGCAGCAATTTAGAAAGGGGATTATTGCTGCATACTTCTAAATCTGATTATAAAAATAAAAATTTCATGATGTCATTACTAAATAAATTATCAAGATCAGTATCATGGAAATTATATGATTGTATGTTTATGGTCAGTTACCAGACTGATGTAAATAAACAATTTAAATAAGAGAAAAGGATGAATTAAAATTCTCATTCTAAAATTATTAAAAATGCTGAATACTTGTGCACATGCAAAAAAAGGGCATCATATTATTTCTTTGTGAAGGTGAATGCAGCTTCAGTTGTAGAAAGGATGCAGGCTTGGCAAAGAGGATAATCATATACTGTGAATATTATAGCCAAAATCAGAACACTCCTTATTTCTATTTGGTTCTGAAGCAGGAATGCTAAGAATTTGGAAAGTTACTTATATATTTCTGCATAATACTCTTCTTATAGCAGTTAAGATATGTTTTCATTTTTATAAGGAAAAGAGATACAAATACATTTATACCTTCAAGGAGAAAGTTTTGGAAAGCCAGATGAACAAAATGCTCCAAAAGCCTCTGGGGGGGCACAAACTAAGGGGTAGATAACTTACAAACTGCTTTCTTGCTGATTAAGGATGAATTTTTCCAAACTACTCCTTCAGTATCGCCACACCTCAGTTGCAAGGACTCCTTTCTCCTGAATGCCTTATCTTTCCTTTCATTTGAATGCCTTTCTCAGCATGGGGTAGACTATCGCGTTTTCTAGACATCTAAAACAAAATTCTTTGGAGCAGTGGTTGTAATATTTATTTTCTAGCAGGTTACAAAAACAGATTTTCTGGGAAAACCTCACCTTAGCCTGTTCTTAGAACCTGATCAATAAAGCAAGTTATATCTTACTCAAGAGATTTCTCAAAGGAGTCATAAAGAACATGCCATCTGCTTTCAAGTCGAAGGAATTTTACTCAATGTTCTTTCTAGTTCCAAAGAAGAAGGGCATACTTTTTGATTCATTGTGGACCTCTCTCATACGAACAAACGCACAAGAGAAAGTAACTTTAAAATGTTGATGATTCCGTTCATTTTCTTCTTCTGTTATAATTGGGCCAGACTATATTTGTGGACTTGTAAAATGCATATTAATAAGTCCCTTTCCTTCAACCTCATTAAAGTGTTCTCAAGTTCCAAGTCTTGAAACAATGCTTTCAGTCTGCGGTTCTATTTAACGAATCTAGCAGAGACTCACAGGGTAGTCGAGAATTGGTTTCTTCCTATAAAACTGTCATTGCCTGTAAAGGAAGTGAACATTTTTTTCTAGAAGAATAGTTGTCATATTCAAGCACATTCCACTCAGCATTAATATAGAATTTCATGTCTGTAATTCCATTTCTTGAACTGAATATAGTCCCACTGCAGAGAAGGACCTTTCTATAATTTCAATGCTCAAACTTATAACCAATTGTCATTCAAGAAACATAACTGTTGTAAACCTATGTTAATATTTTCTTCTTCCCATGTAAATATTAAAATTATTTTTAAAGAAAAGTAATGACTGACATTCTTTACTGTAAAAGAAACAATGCCAGCAATACGTTTAACTAAGAGAACAAGACCCCTAGTGTGCTCCATGCATCCACTGACATTTTTTGATGCGCCCTTAATGGGTTAAAACATCCCTACAGCTACAGGTACATTCAGTATAACTTTCTAATCGCAGAAGAATGTTGAGGTACTTGTGTTTGAAAACTGTGGAAAATACCCTGAAACATTTTCTTGTTTGTGAACGGGGAGGTCCATTTTCTTCAGACAGAATCTTTTATGTAACCCTTTAAGCCAGACATTTCAATGACAAATTATCTCCTTTTTTAGTTCATAAATTAGATTTATTACAAATGCACAAAACAAACTTCCAACTTTGTTCACAACAAAAAACACAATTATGTAGAGTCAAAAAACTAATTACAAACTTTTGAGGATCTTAAGACAGAAGTGAAGAGCTTGAGTTTTGACAGTTTCAGACTGTCTTAATAGTTAGTTGTGTCTAGGTTTTTGTCCAATTTCATCTGTATTTGGGGACTGTTCAGTTGCATCTCTTGTGTTTTTGGACACATATGGATTTCAATGCAGTATAGAAGACGTTGATTATTGATGCAAAGGGAGTCATCTCTCATGACTCTTGGAAGAACATAAGCCTTAAAAATTTCATGTCTGATATTATAAAGGGAGCTAGAGAAAGCCTGGCACATGCTATGTGAACCAAATCTGTATTACAGGAAATGAAGACAGCAGAACCTATTTGAGTCTTTCTTAAAAAGATGGAGACAGTAGCTGGAGAGAAAGTGGACATGAAAAATTAGGTTACATACATTACAACTGAATCCTATTGCTGCAAATCCAGCCTCATCATACAGAAAGCACCAAACACCTCATACACCATCTCTTGCAATTATCAAAAATAGATATTGAGGTAAGAGAAGGAATTGTATAAAATGTGTGTGAAATATGCATGACATGCTAAGTAAGTAAATAAAAAAATACAACATTGTTCTGTTACTTAAGGCATGCTGTACTCTACTGGTCAGACATAACTAATAAATAAATAACTTTTTGCACGGTGAGATCACAAATAAATAAATAACTTTATACATGGACTATCTACTCCCGGATAAATACATAAATAAACAAATGACTTGATTAAAAAACAAGTACAACTTCTTTTTGTAGGGATCATAATATCTAACGGATCTGCACTGTGTTAAAAGAATAAAGTGCCGTACAGATACAAACGTTTCTACTATACCAATGAATCGCGCAATGTCTGTTGTTGCTATTCTCTTCTTTGTAGTGTAGGAGTCACTGCGCACTGCTGCCAGCTATGCTGTTTCTTGGTTGTTCTTCAGTGTTGGTATTAAAATCGTTTGAAACGAACACATATATGCTTTTCAACATTTTCCATGTGATAAGGCTAGATTCACCATAATAGGATTAAATCATAACGAGGAAGCTGACAAATTATGTTTTTTGATTTATGGTAATTAGATGCCCCTAACTCAAATTATCTTACTATTTCTCCTCACCCTACTAGCCTTCATCACCAGTTATCAAATCCACCTCCTTCAAATGCTTAGGACTTCAACCAATCCTCACAAAGAATATCAAAATAGAACCCAAACTCACCTTACTAAGTATGAACCTGAGAAGTATGTGCAATAAAATGCATGGCATACACGCCTGCCTTGCCACATACACTCCTGATGAAGTCATGGCTACTGAAACTGGTTAGAAATGACACAAAGGATAATGAGATTCCCCCCTCTGGATACAATATACTCAGGCATGACAGACAAAACAAGCATGCAGGTGGTGTAGCAATCATCTGTAAAAATCCCCTAACCATCACCTTACTTCCACAGGCAATACCCAAATTTAACAATATTGAACTTCTAATAACATTCCTAAAAATCAACAATAGGAAAAGGATATGTTTAACAGCAATTTATATACCACCATGGAATAACACGGCTACTGGTGAAAACGTCCTGTATTGGATATTCAAACAAATTAACCATGAAACTATAATACATGGAGACTTAAATATAGCCTGGCAACTCATAAATTCTACTACCCCCACTGAATCCATAAACGTATACAACTTCAAACAATTATTAACCACACCCACTAGAATCAATAAAACTTTAGGGAGACACTCAACATTAGACTGCATTCTTGCAAACAAACCAGACAAACTGGCAAAAGTAGGCTGCCTGTCAGATAGCATAAGTGACCACATACCAAAGTATGCCATTAGAAATCACCATAACCTAGATAAACATATTATCCATAATCAAATATGAAATACAACCAATTTCAGCAAAGATATTTTCACTGAAACTCTAAAGCAATACAACTGGAATGCACACCTCTCAACCTCTTAGCCCTAAAAATCTGGGCAAAGCCTGCCATAATGGGGGTACATATGCCCAAAATAGGGACAGATTTTAAGTATTGCTCTAATAATCTTAGAAAGTTGCTAGAATAATATTGTATGTAATAAAATGGATTTTCTAAAGGATATGAAGTCTGAAACTCAAATGTACAACATTATTTACTAATTTCTTTCCTCAGATCATCCCATTGATGTGCCAGAAATCCAAAAATGTTATGAGGAACAGACTGAAAATTTGAGGTAAAAATCTGGACATTCTGTGAAAATCTGGGCAGTTGAGAGGTATGCTGGAATGTATGTAGGACAATGCCGCTGGATACTGATACTGCTGTAGAACACTTCAATAATGCATTGTTACAGACCTTAAATAATCTAGCACCAGTATGTAATAAAAGAGTAAATTCAAACCCTGTACCATGGCTAACAAAAGAAACAAAAAAAACTCATGATAAAAAGGGATAAAGCCTGGAAGAACTGGTAAAAAATAGAACTCAAAATGCCTTCCAGCAATTTAGACATCTTAGAAACCTTGCAAAACTCCATGTCAAACATGACAAGCAAGCATACTAAACCAACCTACAAGACAAACAGCAGTACAATCCAAAACTTTTTTGGTAATCACTAAATAAACTTCTCCACCCTAGCAAGATCACCACTCCCTCTCCAGAAACAGACAATATGACAGACTCTGTCCCCACACAGTTTACGTCCTACTTTATACAATCAATATTATATCTCTTAGACACTAATAAATCTGAGCTCCTTCCTCTATGCCTGTCGAACCAAAACCAGCCACAGCTCTTCAGTTTTAGTCCAGTACCCACCTCACTCACAATGAAGTTGCTTCTTAAACTAAAAACTATTTCCATAGCTGTAGACCAACTACCATCAGACTACCTAAAACTGACTACAGAAGTCATAGCCTTCCCAATGTCCGTGCTAATTAATAGGTCCATAGGAAAAAGATATGTCCCATCATTGTGGAAAAATCCTACATCATACCACTGCACATAGGTGGCACCTCTGCAGAGTTTAATAACTACAGACTTATAGAGATTCTCTCCCCTCTCCAAAATATTAGAGAAATGCATCCATATGCAGCTGATGCAATACCTAACCTCAAACAACCTGCTCTCAGAAACACAACATGGCTTTAGGCCCCAGCACAGCACCACTACTGCTCTACTACATTTTACCAAAATAATAAACCAACATAGAAACAATGGTCTGCTTGTGTCCACCATGTTCTTAGACTTGTCAAAGGCATTTGATACTGTCTCACACCAGCAACTGCTCATTCAACCATCCTCAGTAGAACTTTAATATTCCTTGTCATGGTTTCTTAGTTACCTATCTGAAAGACAACAAGCCGTTAAATAGTAAATAACATACTCACCCTTTCAACCAGTTACTACAGGTGTCCTTCAGGGCTGTGTCCTGGGTCCTCTCATATTTAATATACTTATTAATAACATCTACACCTTCACTCACCATGCTAGTTTAGCTCAGTATGCAGATGACTCACCATTACTATGTGCAGCCTCAACAATAAATAAGCTCCAAGACATTACCCAAAAACCCTTCTCCTCTGTAGAAATCTGTCTCAAAGAACCAAACCTCCTACTCAACACCAAGAAAATTAAATTAGTGGTTTATATCTCAAAAAATTGCCAGAATCAAAAGCAATCTTTTAGCTTAAAGTCAACAAATAATACTGTCATTGAAACTATAAATTACAGTAAACTTCTAAGCATTATAATAGATGACAATCTCATATATGGCCATCATATACTGCACACCATTAAACTTACAAAAAACTAGGCTCCCTTTATAGGATCAATAGATTTCTTACAGATACTGCAAGAAAAAGTCTAGCCACCACCTTCTTATTGCCAACTCTTTTATACGCTACTCCTATCCTAACAAACTTAAACAATAGCCAGATTAAAAACTTAGCTAAATTTGACACCGATCTCCCTCATAGGACCCACCATTGTCATAGCTTAAAGTAATTAAACTGAGTTGGACCACACAAGTATCTAACATATTCACAACTAACTACAGCAAACAAACTCATTCATCATCCAGAAAAATGCTCTGAACTACAAAAACGTATTAGTACCGTACTGTCCAACAAGAGACCACTGTTCTAGTAACAAATTCTTACTACTCACAAATAAGTCAAATATTTTTGCAGGTGACTTGCTCTACTTCTAGTATGTTGCTAAAAACTGGAATAGCATCCCCATACAAATAAAACTCTCGAACAAACTCTATAGTTTTCAACCACTGCTTAAACAACATCTTAACCAGTCCTGGTCCTGAACATGCTCCTCACCAGTGTAAGACTTTGTGCTCACTGTACAATACTCTCCAAATACTATCCTTAAATGTAAATAGAAATGTAACTATTCTGTGTTTAACTGGAACATAGTATAATGCAATATAAGCAAATGGAGCTTTTCTCCTTGGCCCTCCACTGAAAATGAGTATTACCCCGTTGGACTTTCCCCGTAAACAAAGATAAATAAATAAATAAAGTTTTAGAACAATTAAGAGAAGATAAGAGAATGATTTCTCTTTCTTGGCCTATGTTTACAATGAAATATGTAGCAAGGCAAGGAGATGTTTCCTTTTTTTTTTTTTTTAAGGATAAAAGGGAGTGGGTATTTCATTTGAGGGATAGAAGACAAGGCGTTAAATCTCCATGGTAGTTGATCAGTAATATTTGCAGTAAACGAATCATCTCTAAGAAAGAATTTGTCATGTAGTTTGTCTGTCCATAGGTGGGACTATTAAATTGGTCATGCAGTTTCTCTAGAGGTGGGAGTATTGAATCAGTCATGCAGTTTCTCTACAGGTGATGGAATCTGAAGTTTTTTACTGGATAATAAAGTCATGTGTTGTATATAAAGCTCCATTTTTAAATCATGTGTTAAATGCTTTGAGAAAGGGTTCTTCCTGACAGCTTTGCTGCTAAACTTGTGCTTTAATATTACAAACTGATCTTTAGTTTTTCCATTGGGATTTTGTTTTATAGTTGCTGTTGTAGTTGAAATCGTTGATCTAAGCTACTTGGTTCTTGCCTTTAACGTTTGGTCTTAGCATTAATTATAAACCCAGATTTCACAGAACATTTGGAAGAGAGGGTTCATGTAGTGCTGTGTCAATAGCACAACATGGATCACACCTACCTCTGGTGTTGGAAGGCCGTGGGTTCTGTTCCCACTCCAAGTGATTGAATGCCTGATACTACAGAGCAGTATTAGAGGTGTGCTGCACTCCTGAGTGTGTCATTCCTTCGATGAGATGTTAAACTGAGGGCCCAACTGCTTGACTTGGTAGTATCTCAGGTAGGTGTAAAAGATATGTCACCATCTGTCAAAAAGAGTAAGAGGGGGAGGTTCCTCAATGCCATGACCATATTTCCCCTAGAAGTAGAAAATACCAGTTTGGGTCTCTCAGAAAAGAGACAACTAGCATAGTGGGACAAATCCAATCAATAAATAAAAATAAATAAATGTCCCCCAGATATGTGAGCAGGTCATGTGGATTCCAAGTTTCTGCCTGAAAATGTTATGCAATTATTTTTGTACACCTTAGCAACTGAATTGTATCTCTCTCTCTCTCTCTCTCTCTCTCTCTATATATATATATATATATATATATACATTTACATACACACACATGGATAGATAGATAGATAGATAGATAGATAGATAGATAGATAGATAGATAGATAGATAGATAGATAGATAGATAGATATAAGGGTGTGTACAGTAACTGTTGGCATTGTCAGCTGAACACACCCAACAATATTTTCTGGGAATGTACTGAACAGTATAAATGTAGTCTATGACTATGATAAGTGAGTAGAAAGACAATTTTTAGCACCAGAGATTTTTGATAAGTTTCTCAAGTAAAGAGTGGGGGAAGAAATAGCCAGGGAATTGTTATGGTTAGGCTTGTATAGGCCCTAGGGCCGATAGCCCAGTACCAACCTATGAACCTCAAATGTTACAGCTTAGGCTAAGTATGGCAAAAAGTTTATTTATCAGCTTTAATAATAAATAAAAAGTCTTTCACTAAGAAAAAGAAAATTATCTATGTTTACCCTCAGTATACCACTTGTAATAAGAAAAATATAGTATTTCAAAATTTGTAAACATTGTCCTTTGAAAAGAGAATCTATTGACTCCTGCTACTGAGAAATCAATGCTTTCAAAAGAAAATGACAGGCCTTGTAAAAATTTACAAACCCTATTTTTCTCCAGGTTGCATCAGTTTAGAGGGGTTCAGGGAGCACAGCTCCTGCATAAAGGTTGGAGGGAGGTCAGTATTCCCAGGAAAATTATTTTTTCATTTAATTTTTTTTTTTTTTTGTTCAAGCAGGCAGGCATCGTGAATTATCCTTTGCTTGTCGTCTCTTCAGTGTATTGTTCAGTGCCTTATGAAATGCTGCACAAACTAGGACCTACCTTCTTTAAGATATCCTAAACACCTTACTTCTGCTTCACTGCATTCATTAATGTCAAAAGGCACAATTCCCTTAGTCTTCAACAGCATACTTATTCTTCTAAAACAAAAATTGAGCAGAGCCTATCTCTCTCTCTCTCTATATATATGTATATATATATATATATATATATATATATATATATATATATATATATATATATATATATAACTTTCTTTTAACCTCTCTCCACGGGATGATATCCTTACCATAAAGACATGAAAGACATGTCCATATTCACACTTTAAACTACACCTGTTTCCTCCTGTTGTTGTAAAGCTTCCAAATTAAGTTTCCAGGATCCCTTCTCTTTTTCTCAAGCTTGAGAATTTTATCAACCTTCTTCTATCATTTTGTGAATTGAAAGAGAAAACTGAGTTTGTTTTACCCTCTTAAGCATCTGTATATGAGAATAGAAAATTGCAGTATTTACTATGTAGTTTCCATAAATAATGTGGACCCAATCAGAGCCAGAAAAAGCTCCTAAATTTGTAATCTCCAAAGCCTTTTTGATTAACTTTCATTCAGTGCCCTCCTAATCCCCTAATTTGAATAATGCAGTTAAAATCTCCATAAAAATAAAAAAGGACTTGCCTTATATAAGAAAGGACAATAGAATTAATGCTGCTACTACTTTCTGCATCATAAAAATTTAAAACTGTAACATGGTAGTATTTTACAACCTCAGCATAAAAAACTTCCCCAATCATTTGTCAGCACATTTATACTTCCTAACCTGTTCAATCTAATACAGTTACCCTGATGCACATGTTATAAACCCACACCTTAAATGTTTCTTATATTTTATTTCACGGTGCTTCTTTTCTTGCCATTAAATTGTTACATTTGTTCCAGTAATATCATGCAGGGATTGTTTTAGGTTATAAAGAATTCTCCATTATTTGTGGTGAGTTCCTTAAATAATTATTATTTTAAGTACTCATTTATTGCAGGGCCATTTCATATATCAAATACCCTTACATCTGAGTAAGAAAATTGCATTTATTGGTACATTTCTTCTTATTTACAGCCTTTGCTATTTTACAAGACCCAGAGAAATCTGAATATATTCTTAATATTGGTAATAAAATTGTTACACCACTGTGGATAAAACTTCAGATTTACTTCCTATTATTGCAATGTTTGCTTTTTGGATCCTCTTAAAACCATTTGATCATAAGCATTCTTTTTATTTCCACAAGTCATAAAAATGAGTTTCATGTAAGAATCTGTGAAAGAGAATGGCAGTCCTGGTATCACAGATGAATCTGGCATCTCCTACTGCATTCTGGGAATATATATATATCACATTAAAGATATAACGTTGAACACTCTGATCATTTCTTTTCCATCAGTTGCCAAAAATAAGTCAACATTCTAAAGATATTGCTTTCAAATGTGACCTACCTCACCATGTAACTGACATTTCTCCACATTTGGATAATTCTTAATATGTCTATTTATCACAAAATATTAACAGTTCATTAAGAGAATTCCTGCTTTAATACTGGATAGTAAAAATGCTACCAGATAGTTTTACATAAAATACTACTCCTTTAGGCCAATCAAGATGAATGACAAAGAGGTAGTAGAGTCTTCTCTTTGTCTCAGGTACATATACCTCCCGTTCCCATACTCCTCCATAATATTCCAATAAAATCTACCACAATTCAAATGCAGAAAGAATACTTAAGCAATAATCCATGACGGTGCGTGGGTATATCAAGATGTACCCACAGCTGGTGTGGTTTGTTCACTAAGGCAAAGGAGTAGATTATTGTGTCTATAAAATAACATTAATTAAGAAATTAATTATTTACCTTTCTTAAACAATGTGATTGCATAACAGAAGTCCGTTGTTCTTCCAGCTCCTGTTTTGAAAGCTGACGTACTGTGCATGCATATGGTATGCCCACATACTTGCACAGTACATCAGTTTAATACAAGGTGCAGAGTGGGGAAGACAGGGACTCCATGGCACTCTCTGTGTAATATATATATATTTTTTTTACTTGTTGTCAGGTTACATTCCAGCGTGAAGTTATGAGAAGGGAAATGTTTGTGTACTTTAAAAGAACAGGAAGGACAGCAGAAATAGGAGGAAAATCAGAGACGTTCTGCAAATGTGTGGACAGTTGCCAGGTAAAAAGCTTCAGGTTTTCCTCATTTTTTAGAATCCCTCATAAAATATGTTAAGAGTAGATAATGAAGCAGATATCAAAGGTAAGTCTGACCACTCAAGAATACTTGAATGGCCGGACTTGTTTCTGTTGTTATATGCTTGATTTACAACAGGCAAGCTGGTTGAGCTGTCTAATTAGAGTGCATGTATTTGAACAGCAATTAGCCATTATTGTATAATTTATATTTAAATCACAATCAATTAGTTATATCTCTATCATCCCTCTTTTCTATCCAAAATGTAATCTATGCAATTTTAATTGGATTCATAATGGCTAAATCAACTTCCATTTTCCATATTCCTTTATCTATAATACACCAGTTTTGGCACCAGAAGTAATTTACACCTCTTGTAAGGTTAAAGCTAATATCTTATGCATTAATGCCCTAATGCAATTCACTGCTTAAATGTCTCATACTGTGAATACTGTTGGTATTGTTATGAGACAGCAATAAGAATTTGTCTTGTTTGAAAAGTGCCCACTTTTGTATCATAATAGACGTGACAAATCTTCAAAAATTGCAGGAAGTGCTCCTGTAGGTTGAGGCTTTGCAAACTGAAGTGAACATACTTTGTTAGGCTCCTCTGGCAATGCATGATGTTTTTTCCTCGGGCTTCTACCCTTCAAAGTTATCCAAATACTGCAGTTTATCAGTGTTTGGAAAAGTAGTGTGCCAGAATATCTGGAGTACTTCATTAGACTGTTTAGTGTCTGGTGTCACCAACTGTTAAAAAGATAGGCAGCTGACTTTCTCCTTTCAAGCTACCACTAAAAACAGTAGCAACCTAAAAATGGTCAGAAATAATACCCCATCAATTATTTAGTAAAAAGCCCATACTTTTATAGCCTAGGTTACATCACTGTTATCTCTTTTGCTCTGTTAAAAGCTGCAGTTGCTACTGCTTTCATCTCTATGGCTGCCATATTACTTGCAACAGGACAATCATTTTCCTGCTTCCACTTTCTCTTTCCCTGATGATCTGCCCGAGATTTGTCAACTCTGTTCTAAGTACCATTAGATCATATCTGAGAAGAGCTATCCTGTATAATTATACTTATTGAGTTATCTAATAAATAAACAAATGATTAAATAGTTGCTTCCACTCTTGACCCAGCTCTGTGGAACTGAACAGGCAATCCTTCACAGACTGCAACAGCCAAAAAAATTTGGTAGACCCCTGGTTACACAACACTGACTCAAATCAGTTCAGTGACTGTCTTTAGACACAACCATGAAATAGAGGAACCATCCTTTAAGACATTAGTCAAGTTACAACATAGACTGTTACTACTAACACCAAGTAGTAGAATAGGGGGCTTTGCATACCACCTTTCTGCTTTTGCAAAACCTTAAGCCATTCTCACTTCCTATTACATAGACACTTACACATACATTATTTGTCTCCTCTTATATATATATATATATATATATATATATATATATATATATATATATATGTGTATATATGTGTGTGTGTGTGTGTGTGTGTGCGTGTGCGTGTGTGTATGTGCATCACTTCTTTCCTGCTTGCATTCCTTTTGTTGGTTTCTTTTCCTGTTTGCTCCTAGAAGTACCACAAAACAACCAAGTAGACCAGCAAGAGCAAACGTGGAGGTAAATAGTAATCTTTTATTGAATACAGACCGGTTTCGGCAAATGTTGCCTTCTTCAGTGTAGGACAAAACAACAGAGTCCCATCCATCAAACATTAAATAGAAATTGTCAGCCAATAAGCCAACAGAAGTCATAAATATTAATGATGTAATAAGATGTAGCCATAGCCCAGAAAATTTTATTGTTTAAAATGGCTAAATCCTAACTAATAATATACATTGCTGAAGCATAGAGTAACAAAGTAACCTTCAAAAAACCCTTGAATTGCCCAAAACCAACCAATACAAAAAATGACAATAAACATATTTTCCAGAAATGAATATATGTTTAAAGGGAAATACATAAAAAAATACATAGAATGTGTGGTGCCCCAAAAACCAATCTATGTATTATTTTTACATTGTATATAACACAATCAGCCATCAGACATCCAAGATAGAGAAAACACTATAGTTTGTTAACCAAAGTTCATGATCATAATACATGACAATATGATATGCAAACCCTCCATATCATGATTAACCATTGTACCTATGGTGCCTGAAAGTGTGATTATACACTCAGCAGTATTAAGCTAGTCATCCACTCTGCCTAAGTTACCTATAGACAAATTAAATATGGCACATAAGTATTTTTTTATGTATTTCCCTTTAAACATATATTCATTTCTGGAAAATATGTTTATTGAAACCGGTCTGTATTCAATAAAGGATTACTATTTACCTCCATGTTTGCTCTTGCTGGTCTACTTGGTTGTTTTGTGGCATTTGGTTTGGACCGTGCATCTCCCCCGTGCATAGAACTTGGTTGGTTTGCTCCTAGAAGTAGCCTATACCACTGATAAACACATCTGCATGTGCTCACACACTCACACACACACACACACACACACACACACACACACACACACACACACACGATTTTTTCTCTTTTTCATCTTTCTGATGCTTCTTTTCTTCTTATGCGTGTAATTTTGCAAGAAGCTAACTCACCCCTGTGAACATTAAAACAACATTATCTTCTTCTTCTGTTGTTCTTTACTTCTATCACTTCTGTTCACTCTCTTGGTGATCTGCCTGCTGCAACAATGAAATAAACATGTTCTAAGACAAGAAGATTATGCTTTGCCTCATTACATGTGGTGGTCCTTTCTTCATATGCTGCCTCATTACCTGATCGATGTGTATTGACTTGAAGACTCCCTTCATTACAAACCACATGCTTCTTTTGTATAGCATCATATTACATCTGTGTGATTTGACCTCCTGTGGATCCCTAGTGTTTGCTTGAAAACTGACTAGAGAGTTGACGCACTTGTCTGACCCTGCTCTTTTCTTGTCTTCTTTGAAGCTGGCAGCTTTAAACTTCATGACATGAAGCTACAAGGTGGAAGAACCACTTACATTTTAGATGGTCACATATATGACCATAAGTGCTAAATATTTTCAAGCAGAAACAATTTATTAAACAAGCAAGCTTTTGTTTTTTGAACAGTTACGGGCTTATTTATTTGTGGAATAGCATCTGTAGTCTTTTAGTTTCAGAAAACTTTGTCTAAGTTGTCTTTTTTTATTATTAACAATTAATTAGGATACCAAGTAACTATATCTAAAGTCTGAATTTAGTTTAAGGAGAGTCAGGGTACTTACAATACAGCTGTGGCTCACAAAACTGTATTTTAAGATTTGTTTTCATTTCATGAAAGGTCTTATTTACTGACAAAATGTTTTCCTAAACATGGTAATATTCTTATCCTGTGATGTGTATGCAAACCTTAGCTAAGATGCAAAGTTGTGTCTGTTCAGTGCACTTCTATTTTACACCTATATCCATTCACAATATCATGATTTCGGTTGGAGTTGGCTTCCTAAATAAATCACTTATCAGTTAACATTCAGGTAGTATATCAAAGACTAAGAGATGAGAAATAAAACTCAGTGATAGTGTTTGTCTATGATTTACAGCAGTGGTGTAATTTATTGTTGTTCATCATTTCTCATACACATTTTACTAATATCTTTTAAGCTGAGTTACATAATATTGAGGGGTAAATATGCAAAATATTTTCTGGGAAGGCAAAGAAATACACTACCATAGGCAATGTGGAATACCTTCCATTGGAGAATGTTTTATTTGCTTGCTTGTTAGAAACTATGAAGCTATGAAATGTTTTGATGCTTGCATTAATATTACCTCAATCAAGTGACTTATAAATGATTGCATGGTATCAGCTGAAGACTTGTGTGATGCTGGAGGAATCTGTCACCAATACTTGCAGTGTAACTTGAATATCTTCAGAGATATTGAGCTTTATAAATGTTTTAGTTGTACGTATGATCATTATTTTCAATTTCTCTAAGTATCTCTGAACAAATAGCCAGAAAAGGCTTGTTTGTAGTCGTCAGTACAATTTTCATCATGTGGGCAATCCATTATGAGCAGTTGCTGAAAAATATAAGTTTAGAATTTTCTGGAATATAACGTATTAATGTATTATTTTACAAAGTTGATGTAGAGACTTGGAATGCATTGACTATCGTTACTATAAAGAAACTGCTGAGCAGTGTTGCCGTTTGCACTTTTTAAAACCATTTACAGTTCAGTAAATATATGTGACTTATGTAGTGGCATATGATTTTCATAAATGATTCAGGATTCTATGGATGTCAACTGCTAGGTTTGTAACTTTCCACAGCTCATGGACATGAATGAACATGTCATAATTATGCCTCACAAGATATTATTTTTTGGTTTTAAAATTTTTATTGCTGCAGCAGTCATTCAGGATTAAATACAATCATTTTTTGTTTCAAAATGTTTATTGCTGCAGCGATCAATCAGGAATAAATACCATGTGAGTCAGAAGCTCATACCAGACCCTCAGTATGCCCTTATCTTATTTTAACTGCATAGCATAACAAGGAACTTTTGTCTCTGTTGTACATTAAGAAGTCTGCTGCAGTTTCAAACTCCATGTTCTGTCCTATAATGACTCCAAGCAGTGATATAATCTGCAGTCAGTTGGAGATTTAATATCTTGTGTAAACTGTAAAGGATTCTTTGTTCTGTTTAACAACTGCTGAAATGCTTACTTGATCAAAGAAAAGAGTTCATCATTATTCCTGAAATGGTGTTGCTATGTATCACCTAGAGTAGATAAGATGTCAGACCAAAAACAAGGATATAAAAGGATAGTGGCCAAAAAACTCATGCATTTAATAGGGATTACTGTAAAAAATAAATTAACACTATTCATTAAGTAAGTATTAAAATTCTGTATAGTTTTTAGTCAGCTTCAATGACTGTGGAATGGCTTACAGTTTTTTTAACCCCCTCTTCCCATCAAGACAGGATACCTGCCAGAGGGATCTATTACCTTCATCCAGTCATGCCATTCAATCCACAGTAAAAAAAAATAAGACATCCAGAAGCTAGATGGCAGCTGGGGAATTCCTGTCTGGAGAGCTCTAGTAGCTCATTCACTCCTTAAGCAGCAAAAGTCAGGGAAGTAGGGAGGTGAGCCAGCTTGCAGGTCCTGCAAAGGGTGCTACCCATCCCTCCCCATAGACTGCTCATGGACTCACTATAGTTGCCTGGTTATGAGAAGAGGCATGCATGTTTCTATACACACACACACACACACACACACACACACACACACACACACACACACACACACACAATCTCTTATGCCCATGGTCATTACGGAAATCCATGCCACACACAGTGTAGACTAGCTCAGCTACTACAAGTGAAAGATACAGCTACACACCTGTAGATGTCATTAATGCCATGGGCCTAGTAGCCTTCTTCCCACCTAGAATGTGGGAATGAGCTGGTATCAGCTACTCAAGCTCATCCTCCCCCAAACCACTCCCTCAGATGCCTGTGTTGCTAATCAAATATGAATTGTCTGGGCTATAATCAGGGCTTCATTCTTGTATACCATGGGGGTGGTCTTGTTTCCAACTTCTGTTTAAATGCTGTTCGCTACAACTTTGTTTCCAGTTTCAAACACTAAAAAAGACATTGAAAATGCTCAAATGGTCCTTCATTATTCATATGTCCCCTTATTTTACACACACACACACACACACACACACACACACACACACACACACACACACACACACACACACACACACACACACACACACACATGCACTAGAGAACACTCACACACGTGTACTGTGATACAGCAGGCTTTCTCTGTCAGTTTCAATAACTTCTGCAGTAACCTGGATTTGAATCTCTGGTATGTAGATATGTGTCAGGCTTTCTGTCTCTGGCCATGTCCCACTACACTTTGCATATGTTTGTATTTATTTTCTTAAATCAGGGTGATTTATCTTGGCCAATTGTGTGTTTATGACAAACCATTCTACCACTATCTCCCCAAAATTCCTTTCTTGCCATGGTAACCAGTGTTGATGCTTTGGAACAATTGTACAGTGTCACTTTTTTGCATATGCTGTAACCCATTCCTTATTCTTTAAATGCTTTTTACTCATTAAAGGCCTCTCACTATTTCCTTCTTGTGTTATCCATATCGGGATTGCAAAATGGGAGAAAAATCTTCTGCATACAGACTTTCCTTTTATATTGTAGAAATAATTATTCTGGCTTTGTGTTGTAGGCCTGAGGACAAAAATATACTTGAGACAGGACCATTAATACATGCAGGGCATGTTCTGCCTAGTTCTTCATATACACTGTCCTGTGGTTTACTTCACTGGTGCTCATGTGGTTGTAAACACAATAGCAGCTTATCATTCAAAACTTTTAAAATAACTTCTTCCCATGCTGTCATTAACTCCAAATTTCTCAAACATGGATATGAGTCATAAATATGTTTTCTTTATTTTACATAGCCCTTGGAGTTCTGCACCCCCCCCCCTTTAGAACTTTTATATGTTATATGTTATGTACCAACCTATTGTGTTTAATATGAACAGAGAAGTACTTTTAAATGGACTACTTATCAATTGAGATATTTTTGTAATTATTGCATAGAGTTTTCTTCTTTTATTCAATTTGTTCTTTGATATATTTATCTGTCTGGATTGTTGATTTGTTTCATTCTGTCAGAATGGGCTAATAAAATGTGTTTTGACAAAAAACAAATAATTGAAGAAGTGAGCACATGCAATCTGAACCTAAAATAAAAATAAAGCTCTGCCCATGTAAAGGTGACATACTGTCAGCCTAACATATACCTGAATGCTTTAGAGTTACATCCAGTGCATTGCATTATGGTTAAGTATGGCTACAAATGGAGTACACATTTCTGTGAAATCTGTAAAACTATTCAAATGCAATAAGTAAATCATCATAAGCTTCTAGTTCTAATCATTAAACATCAGTGTTTTAAACAGTTTCATATTTTATGCCTTTTGTTCTCCAGATGTTTGGGGTTTTAATACTGCAAAAGGAATGGACCTAATTCCTGTGTCAAGGCATAGTTAATATTCTGGAAATCAGCATTGCTTCATTCTTTGATGTTTGCTTATTAACCCAAAAATTGCCTCCTTCTGTGGCTCAAATGGAGTTACCTGTATTAGCGTACTTTCAAATTCGTTCTATCCACCCTAGTGCCCCTATTACAGCTAGAACCATCCTGATGTGCTTTTTTCACATCGCTCTAGTTTCATCTTGAATGTCCTGATCTTTTGTTATATTTTGGTCTCCCAGTAAGCAGGAAACTGTTGGCACTAGACTTAGCTATTTCACTTATTAATGCTTTTGCCTTTTTCTTCAACTATAATATCTGTCTGTCAGTCTTGCTTAATTCTGGGTACTGGGTGGTTACTAATTGATCATCACGTCATTTTTGGTAATTCTTTGTATCTCATCTCAGCTATTTGCACATTAAAATGTTTGTAAAGTCTCCAGTGTACCATTCATACCACAATATACAACCTTCTCTAGTTCTGTGCTGTAGAACACCTACCGTTGTCTGTACTTCCCACTCTTTCTCTATCTTATGTGAGCCAAAACATATGCAATCCATTACACTGAGTGACCATTATTAACCTTGTATCTCCTGGTTTAAGTTAACCTCTCCTTGGCCATTCATTTATCAAATCTTGATCAACATATGGTTCCAGACATTCTCTATATTTACTATTATAATTGTATTTCACTTTCTCTTTCATTTTCTTCTGGTTATGATCTTTATATTGTTTCTTTGCTTTTAGCACTTTCTGTTGCTACCAGTTTTGAGACTGCTTCAGTCAAAAAATGTTTCATTGACATACCTTTACTGGAAAATCATTAAATATAAGGCCCATATATCGTATACATAATGAACAAGTTGATTTAAAATTCACACTGAACTTTTGCTGGGGGGAACTGATCCAATTACACTTAATGTAACTGATATATAATAAGACTCCTTGCTGTAATTTTCTAGAACCTGTTACAGGTACTGATACATTTAATTTAAAATGGAGGCAGTGTTCTGTACCCTATAAAGACAACTAGTCTGATTGTCAATTGTTACCAAATAGTCAAACCTAAAAGAAAGGGACAGAAAGGTTATTCAGTATTTAAGATTTATTTTAGTTTACTCATTCATGTTTTGTTGAGCAGCATTTGACTTATTACACTCATGGTTAAATGTCAGGGGAAACCCAAGGTGGTAGCCATATTGACTACAGGAACTTTGGACAAAGAACCATTTTAAATTCAGTAACCACTTAAAATGCCAAGACTTCTTAGTGTGAGAACTGGAACATCAAGACTGAATGACTGAAAATGCATTCCTACATACATTAAGTCTGAGATTGTCTTTGTTAGAATGTTCCCTTTTCTCCAAGGTATGACAGTCTCAGAGTTGGTATATAGAAGTTTGAGGGAGGCTTGCCCTCTCACTGGAGGAGTGCAGGAGAGCATTCCTCCCCAGCAAAATCAAGTTTAGAGGAATAAAATTATGTTCAGCATTTACTGTTCTGTGTTTTCAGTCTTGGATGGATGTTATAGTGGGGGAGGATACAGTGAAATATTATGATAAAAAATAGGATAATAATATGGGTATTGAAAGAATCATAAAGAAGATGTGCATAATGAGCATGGTAAAGTGTTAGGGTTTTGTGTATTGTGTTATATTGCACATGACTATATACAGGGGAAGTTGGAATGGTGAAATAATTTAACTTTAAAAATAGTGTAATTAATAGAATTTGGAATGATAAGATCATACAACTCCTCTTAAATAATCCAGTCTAATAGCTCTAGAGTTCATTCCTGGGAATGCACTCCTTGTCATGCACTGCCACAGTGAATCTCAAAACATTAATGAGGAAAGATTACTCTGTTTCTGTAGATGATTTTCACTGCATTGGAAATCATAGACATCATAGAACATGCAAGGTAACTGGGCCATGTTGTGATTTACAGCTTGCCAATACCCACCTTTAGACCTCCCCTCAATTTTAAAAGGTGTACTAGGCCAGTCATGCTGGGAGTAAATTTGTGAATACCCATCCAACTCTCTAACTCCTTTTTAAAGGAAAATAGTGCATCACATTACTTGTCCCAGAGTGAAAGTTGGTTCCAGAAAGGAGTGGGTTAAGTCACTCGTGATGAATCTGTCTCTTTACCATTATTTGTTTATTAGCTGAAGCAGGTTCAGAATTCCGTTCCCAGTGTGTGAGAAATAAGAGGTCATAGACTGCTGAAATCCTATCATTCTGAAAAGCAAGGCACAGACAACTCCTTAGGAGTCTATAGGACACTGAATTCAAGGAAAGAGACTCCAGCCTCTCCTGGTAGTTCAAGTCTATTAGGCCCATGATATTTACTGTTAGGAACCTCTAGGGTCTCTCCAACAGCTTAATGTATCTAGGAATATACATCCCAAAAGGAACATTGTATTCTATGGGCCTGATCAGCTCAGAATACAGAGGGGTAAGATCTTATTTCGATCTTGAGGAGATACTCTTTGCAATCAGCTGCACTAAATACAAGGATTTCCTAACCACTGTTGAAACAGGATAATCAAAGGAAAAGAAATTATCTACCTATGTTCCAAGGTCTCTCATAACATCTTCATTTTAGAAAAGGGTGTTGTCTATACTATAAGATTGGTTGATGGACAGTTTGACAAATGTGACAACATTGCACTTCTTAACATTTATTTTTAACCCATTTTCTGTGCAACAGTTATAGACGTATGTAAGTTCAAGCTGTAGCATCTGGATGTCAGAAGGGAATTTGAGGATGAAACTAGCTTTACGAGTCCTAAACTTGGTTAACCAGAGATCCATGTTTTTAATTTAGAGATCAAAGACATTTATGCCTAATAGTATCAGTCCTAATTCAGATACCTGGGGGACTCAACTTGCTTTTTTCATGTTCTCTGAGGAAACACCATCCCCTCTCACTGTGTCGGTTCTGTTTTTCCACCAGTTTGCTATCATTTAACTATGTAGGGAACAGCATGAAGTACATCTAACTTGCTAATTATATTTAGCATATGATTTGGTGTCAAGTGTTTTGTCCAGGTCAAAATGTGCAGTATGGGCAGCAAAGAGGCCAATTATAACCTCTTAAGTGACAGCATAAATAACTTCATAGCCCCTCCCCCCTCTGATAGAACAGATACCTATGCTGAGTTATACAACAATGCCTTATACAAACACCTGTACAATTGCATCAACTCTGCTGTACCTGATAGAACCAAAGCAAGATCTTCAAAGAAAAAAAACCTGCCTGGTGGACAACTGCCATTAATAGGCTATACAACAGGAGAAAGACATTGCTGTCTAAGAGTAGGAAGGAACGGTCTCAAACTGGAAACACTCCTTCCTCAACTTAAACAAGCAAATAAGACTCCTACTGAAATCCTCCAAAGCTAACTATGAATCCAAATTAGCTTCCCTAACTAACGATAACCACAAGGCATTCTTTATTTACATCCGTAACCTCAAAGGTAAGGCCCAGATTTGTGCTTAACTCATAATTAATTGTACTACATATACAGAACCTGTGGATATAGCAAACCTGCTGGCTGACAGATTCAGTGAAAACATCACTCCCCTGTCCTCACCACATATACCCAAAGCATCCATAACACCTGTTTCCCACCTAGTATCTCTGAGGAGCACGTCTCGCTTTTCAGTCACAGCCTAAGCACTGGCTTCATCCCAGTGGAATGAAAAACAGCTACCATCATCCCTTTGCACACTGGGGGTGTATTTATGGATCCCAGGAACTATGAACCCATTAGCCTGACCAGTCTTATCTGCAAAGCCATGGAATTAATCATCATGGGCCTTATTAACAAAGATATAGGAAATCTCCAAATGCTTGACCCCACCCAGTTTGGCTTTGTCAAAGGGAGATCATGCCTGTTAAACTTGGTGGACTTGTTTGAGACAGTCACCAAAGCCCTAGACGAGGGTAAATCTGTGCATACAGCCTACCTAGACTTAGCCAAGGCCTTTAACACAATCTCCCACTCAGGTATTATTTATAAACTCACCCAGCTGGGTATCAACCTGTATATTGTCAAGTAGTTTGCAAACTGTCTCACTGATAGAACTTATACAGTCAAACTAGAGGACTCCACCTCCTCCAGCAGACCCATAACAAGGTGTGTTCCACAGGGATCAATTCTGGGAACCCTACTGTTCAGAATCTGCTTCTTCAAAGTACAGGCTAAAGTTAAAGGACTGTGGCTGACAAAGTTTGCTGATGACTACAAACTGGGAGCAATCATTGAAACCCCTAGTGATGTCAACATCCTGCAAGATCTTATGCAAACTAATGGCTGGTGCCAAAGTCATGGTCTTAAATCTAATGCAAAAAAATGCATTGTAATCCCCTTCAGCAAGGGTGATATTCCTGCAAACTACCACATCAATAGCAATACCATAAGTACACAGTCAGTGGTGAGAGATCTGTGCAAACAGGTCGATAGCAAACATAACTTCGATGACCATGTCCTCACAGTGGTAAGAAGGTCATTTTATATTGCCCATCTCATAAGTTTGGGCATTGCCTCCAGAAAAAAAAGAGGTTATAACACCCTGTACTCTCCCCTCATCAGGCCAACAATAGAGTACATTGCTTCCTTTGGTGTGTTCCTTTCCAAACACCTGCAGCAACTGGAGAGACTACAAAGGTTCCTTACAAAGAAAATTCAGGGTCTTCACAATCTGTCTTATGCAGACAGACTGAAATCATTCTCAATTTACTCTGTGTTGTACAGACTGCACAGAGGTGGCCTGTGCCTTGCATATACAGCAATCTCTGACCCAGCTTTAATACAAATGCTGCATTCACAAGTCAAATGGGACACGGGTCACTCACTCAAAGGACCTTAACCTGGTATGTGACATCAACAGAACTTGCTGGAGAGACAGATTTGTCTCACAGAGGTTGCTCTACCTTTGGAATAAGCTTCCTATTCATGTTAAACAAGGCCCCTCATTGGCTGTATTTAAGCATAATTTAGACAACTGGATGAGTAACCAAAAATTTACCCTGTGTCCTTCCTGGACAGGGCAATGGTGCTAAATATAGTGTCTGCTTGAACCAGGCACCCGTGGGAATATGGGTTGAACTTGGCTAGGCTTGTAAGGGGACTGGGGCCACTAGCCTAGTAACCTCCTGTGATCCTATGAAACCACTGCCCACAGGTTGTGCTACACTTTCAAAGAAGTTTTCAGTAGACATAGCCAAACTGCTGAGGATCAAGTCTTATAAGATTTTTTTATATCGTAGTTTATCAAGCCAGTTATGATCTGTTCCATGGCCTTACAGATGAGACTCATCTTGCTAATCGGTCTGTAGATTCTAGGAACCATGATGGGGCCACCCTGTGTGAAGTGTTATCACAAATGCTGTACATCATATCACAGTGAAAAAGCCAGTGGTTAACTCAGGTTAACTAGCTATAGGAGTAGAACACCAGTGCATGTTTAGTGCTGTTCAGCCGACAACCTGGTAGGAAATTAGGTCCCATAAGGATATATTTTCTTCGTTTTGGAAAGTATTTTTAGCAAGTGTTCCTTTGTGATAATGAGGTGGTTGAGACACCCAGTAATATACGGGTTTTGTATAGTTGTCTTAGGGGTAGAATTTGCACTGAACTTGGTAGCTAATATATTGGCTATATTTACTGGATCCAAGTGGAACTGACTATGTTTCAAAATTTGCTGAGCTTTGGTTTTACAGAGCTTAGAGGGTGTGTGTGTGTATATATATATATATATATATATATATATATATATATATATATATAAGAGAGAGAGAGCAAGACAGACAGGCAGCCAGACAAACGAGAAACTGGTGGATTGTTCAGAGCATTGTATAGAATTTAGAGTGGTACTGATCTGACTTTGTGATGTTCTGCAGGATTAGATGTTTTAGCTGTAATTAATCATCTGTTGATTAAACAACATGTGATTAATCATAGTAAACACTCAGTCCTGACCTCTGGTCTCTAATTCTGTGGAATTTGCTTGATTTCCCCTTGACTGTGTGAGTTTTCTCTAGATACTGTGGTTTCCACTGAAAAAGCATTTTGGTTGATTGGCTACTATAAAATGTTTATATGTATTACATTCACCCTAGCCACTGTAGCCCAGATTATGGCTGAAAAATGTCAGAGGTTGGCCAGTGCAATTGCTACATTAACAAATGTATATATGAAAAATGTAATTAAGAAAAAAGAACAGACATACATTCCCCTGCAGAGCCAAATACATTTTTGAAGACATGATGGCAGTATTTTACTTTTTAGGAGCATTTTACAAAATGTCTTATTAACAAAAGTTGTGACATTTCTTCTTTGCTGAGACATACCACAAACAGAAGGAAGAGCTATGTTATCTCAAAAACATACCACGTGCTCATAAATAAAATCACTTTTTAAGAGTAAAATATATGCTAATCTTTTATGCTTCTCAGTCACAGCTCTTTTCTTTTTTCTAGATTGGTTTCCATGCTTCATTTAGCAAGCATAGATTCATGGAAGAAGTGACCTTCATAACCAGTACTGTGTATTATAGTTACAATACTATATGCCTGACACTTAGGTCTAAGAGTTATGTATCTTTGTTCAGGCATAAACTATTTATTTATACTTTTGTGTATTTATTTATTGCATTTAATTACTTGGGAAGCCTGACTGGACAATAAAACATCTTTTCAGGGGTCTATATTAAATCGTCGAAGAGATGTTCGATGGAATGCCTCTTCACCGACATGTAATCAGTGAAGTCACTAAACCGCGAAGGTTCACAACAGCAATTTCTTTCCCTGAGAAAAAAATTGCTTGCCCTCAAAACACAAACACATCACTGCAAACATAACAAACTGGGGGCTTGCGTTCCCCTCACCCCCCCCAACTAAATATACCAACTCAGAGATCGTACTACAGTGGAGAAAACAGCAAACTAACAAGGATGGCCAAGCGATTTCTTTCCCAGGGAAAGAAATCACTGATGTCAACATTTGTGGTTTAGTGCCATCGCTCATTACGTGTCAATGAAGAGGTGTTCGATAGAATGCCTCTTCGAGGATATGATATAGACTCCTTTTCAGAGGAGTCCAGGGAGAAAAGTCTAGCTGATACAAAGTAGAAGAAATACATAGACATAAGATACATACAGTATGCAGAGAGGGCAGTCATCTCTGTTAAGACAAAATGAGTACAGGGGTCATGGCCAAAATGGCTAAGAGCAACTGGTGAATACCTTGTGACTGAAAGTGTTTCTCTGACAGAAAATTTAATAAAAATGTAAAATTTGAAGATACTTGTTAGCTAATTTTATTTATTAATAGAGAAAATATTATTTTGTCAATTTCTTCAAACATTGTAGTTTTTCTGTCAGAATTTCATCTGTTTGGTTAAGAGAGAAGAGACATAAGCATGAGTCACTCAAGACATGCTACTCAGGATTCTTGTGTTAAAAAAGACAAAAAGTCAATACTATATAGTAGATGTATTATTTAAAATGGACAAACTTGATACAAAAATAGAAAGTTTCAAAGAAGAGATCTGAAGAAGGATAGAACATTTTGAAATACTTATGAAACATCAAGGTGCACAAATCAGCAGTATGGAAGAGACTTTGAATGATCATGAAGGCAGAATAACAGAAGGTGAATCTCAGACTGAATTTACTTTAAAACAAAACAACTGGCTTATAGAAAAACTCAATGATTTAGAAAACAGACTGGGATGAAATAACATTAAAATTCATGGTATACCTGAAAAGTGTGAGGGAGATAATATAATAAACTTCTTAACTACCTGGCTACATAAAACATTAACTCTACCTGAAACTTTATCTTTTGGAATTAAAAGAGCAGATTGATCCCTGAAAGTACCTTCTAAGAAGTAAAACTCACCACCACATCTAATTATAGTTAAGTTCACGTCTAGCTTAGAAAAAGATCAAATATTAAAAACAGCATGGTCCAGGCCACCTATTAAAATACGTGAATATGTAATCAGATTTTGACAATAATTATTGTAAAGTAATGAGTAAGAGAAAATCCTGTTTACCACTGAACAAAGAACTTAAAAAGAACATATTAAAACCACTTTCATGTTTCCTGCAAAGATCAAATTATTATTTTCTGAAGAAAGCAAAATATTTAACACACTGGAGGAGGCATCCAATTTTGTTAATAGCAATAAAATCATTAATACTGAAAAAGTGGAGTGGAACTGTATATCCCTGAAGAGACAGAGTGAGCTGAATTTTTGGAAAACTGCTCCTAAAAGTTGTTGTTCTTCTTTCGGCTTTTCAGGCTTAGGGGTTACTGGAACTCTGGTCCACTAATGATTGGCAGTAGATTTTTACGGTGCAGAGGTACCAGCTCGATGCCTAACCTTCAACGAAGGCACGCCCATTCTACGCATATCTTTCGAATGCCACTCAACCACGGGGAGGACATGCAGACTCCACACAGAAAGCGCTCCAGCTGAGAATCGGCTGGGAGAACCTCTTGCTGTGAGGCAACAACGCTACCACTGCACCACCGCGGCTTGACTGGAAAACTGCTTCTAAAAGTAAAACGTCTAAAATCAAGTGACTCATTGTCTGATGGCAGGACTAGTATTTTCTACAACAATAGATTTGCCTTTTAGGGAAAAGGTTTGTACTAGACGTTAAGCCTCAAAACATATGTAAGTAAGTATTTTTATTTAAAGATAATGCATTTTTTCCATGATAAAGAATATAAAGGGTTAGTTTTAGTGTTCTACTATATTTATAGCAAAAGACGTAATATATTTATAAGTCTATTTCTAAATGTTTAACAATTACTTCATGTAAGAGAATGTCATTACATTATAAGCAATAGAACTGGTAACGTTAAAGGTATAGAAGTTAAGAAGTTTATTTTATTTGTTCACCATTGCTTAGTATATGCATTTCTGGGTTAATTGAATGTCAGATCTAAGCAATAGATTAGAAGTGTTAAAGTGCCAGTGATTTTGTTTTTTTGTTTGTTTTTTTTTTTTTTTTTTTTTGCTCCTGAATAATATATTCCTTTCACAGGTCATTTATGAAACAACTGATACTTAGAGGGAAGCCTGAGAACAAAAGAATGTTAAATTTCTTCAGAATGCTGGAATTTTCCCACCATTTTCAGCTTTCCTAAAGAAAATCTAGGTCAAAGTTCATCACTGATGTCTGTGAAAGAAGAAAATGAACGTTATATATTTTTTTTTCTCAAGTATATATGAGAGGAATTTACTCAAAATAATACTTTTTTTTCTTTTCTTACAATTGAAGAATTGGTAAGACAAAAGCTATAGTAAGGTTTTAACACTAAGAAGCTGTAACATATAAGTTGCTTACATTTTATATGTTAATAGCTTATGTTGCAGTGTTATTAACTTTAACTATATATATATATATATCTATATATATATATATATATATATATATATATATATATATCAACTGTACATAATAATTGAAATAAGTAAAGTTAGGTGTTTGTAACTGATTAGAACAACTTAAAAGAACGAAGAAGAACAAAAAACTTACAGAGAAAATTAGCAGCTGGTGTGTACTGTGAGTTGTCATGTTCACACACACTGTAGCCAGATCCTGATGTCAGCATGTAAAGCTTAGATCAGAGCAGCAGTTCACAATGGCTAAACACATGTATTTAAATTAAATAAGGAGGAATTATTTTATATATAGCTATGATTGCTTGTAATATTAGAATTAATAAGAGTAAATATATTATGAATAATAATACATAAGGACTGCAATACCTACTATGTATGATTAATAAAAGAGTAGTAGCAGTAAATTATGAAATATGTATATTTACTATAATCTCTAATAGACAGGTGATGATTAAATTGTTCTTTAATGGGTGATTTTAGAAATACAAGATATAGAGAATAAGGTATAAACTAGTGGAAAATAAGGCAGAAAATATATTTAAATAACAAACTACTTTTAAGAAAGATGTCTACTGCATTTACCTGCATATGGCAGAAATGTGAATGTACAAGATCTGATAATATTTACATAGAAAATCATATAAAATATTTCAAAATAATATGAAAGTTGAAATTTAAAGCTTGGTCATGTGAACTATGAAGCTTGTTATATGCTGTATGTTATTAGATTCACTAAGACTACCTGAAATAACTAATTTCATAAGTCAAAGTTAAAACTTGAATGTTTAATTTCTAAATCAGTACATCCATTTCAATAGAAAGTAAAGTAGATTTTTCAATATGTTTGAATGTGGGAAAGAAGAATGGGATTTGAATTAAACACTTTGTAAATTTTGAATACAATATAGGTTGCATTTTTTTGACTTAATAGAAATAGTAAGACATTTTCTTTGACCTCAGTAATGTACATATTTTAATGAAGTATTTTAATAAGTTAATGGATCTTTAAATATTTTAATATTGGATGTGTTAAAAGTGTTATAGAAATTTGAAATATAGATAGTTGCACTTTAAAACTAATTCAGAGCTTTTTGATAGAGCTATAAAACATGTGTGTGTCTATTGACATCATATATATATATATATATATATATATATATATATATATATATATATATGTATGTATGTACATTGATCTCTCTTTTGTATTATACTTTAGTATAAAGTGACCTGTAAGTTTACAGATGTCTTTATCTCTTCAGGTCCCACTCTATTATGTTTATTTATTTAGAGATCTAGTTATAACAATTTTGAATGAGTGAATAATTTAGGAATATTAAATGGGTAGTTCATACTACTGTTATATAAATACATATATAGTATACTATTTGTGAGATTTTTTAACATCTATGATTAAGAGAAAAAGATTATTAAATTTGTTTGTAGTAATGGGGGATAGTTCTAAATGGAAAATATATAACTAAATTAATAGTTTATTATTTTTTTCCTATATACAATATTATATTAATTATTTGTAAGTCATGGTAGCTTTTGGCTAGCTCTTTTTTAATGAATTTTTAGGTGTTGCTAGATAGAGCGATAGTATAGTAGTCTGACTATTCAATAGGCAGACTAGGAAGTTTTGTATTTATGGTAGTTTGTGTTTTATTAGTAATATATACAGTTATTATTGTAGACTTGTCTTTGTTTTTATTTTTGAATTTTAATAGTTTAGTTTGCAGAAAGGAAGAATTCAGAATAAAGCTAGAATGCTAAGATACTACTGGAGGAATGCATTAGAGTTTGATATATAATTAAATTAATATGATGGATAAATATGTCATTATCTTTTGCAAGAAATCTTTTTAAATACACATATGGGTATTTTAATCTATTATTTATTAATGTAAATGGACTAAATAATGGCAACAAAAGGAAATCATTAACAAGCTATCTAAATAAATAGAGGAGATATTACATTATTGCAAGATATTCATTTGACAGATAATGATATGCAATATTTAAATAACTTAGGTTAGGAAATTTTATCATCTGCTTCTTTTAACAAAAAGAGGAAAGTAACTGCTATACTTTGGAGAAAATACACTGTAATCCCCAAGGTCATAGAATTCTTTAAAGATCCCAAAGGAATGTATGCATTTGTAATAAGTAAATATAATGGCAAACTATATGCACTAGCTAATTTCTACTGAATCCCTGGAATAGGTGGAAGAGTGGCCAAAGATCACTTATACTTACTACAAAGTCATTGGAAGGGTAGTTTAATTTAGCAGGGGATTTTAACTGCATATCTAGTATAGAAGATACAAGTGAACAGAAAAAAGCTAAAATGCTGGCAACAGCTAAAGCACTAAATAGGTGGATTAGTAATAATAATTCAGTTGATTCACCAGTAAAAGCAGAAGATAAGTAATTGTTCTTCACTTATTATTCTTATGGACATGGGATGCAAACTAGAATTGATAAGATTTATGCTTCTATAGATTAACTTAATAAAATGAATTATTTTAAAACTATTCATTGTCCTTTATCTAATCATAATGCACTAAGTATTAATATAGTAATGGATATAAGAACATTTCAGATTATTTATAGAATCCCAATATATGTATATATATATATATATATATATATATATATATATATATATATATATATATATATATATTAAAAGAGTTTAAGAGTTACCTTAAGGAATAAATCAAGATTTTGTTTTATCTTTGAATGATAATGGTCAGGTTAATAAAGTCATACTATGAGACTCCTTAAAAAGGCATATTAAAGGCATAATGGGAAGATAGTAATAAAATGAAAGAATGATATAAAGAGTTGTTAGAAATACAAGATGAAATACACAAAAGTGATGTTTGGACCTCAAATAAAGAAATTAGATAATACTGAAGTCATTAAAAAAATAATGAAAAAATATCAAACAGTTTTAAAGCATAAAGGGGAGATAGCTTTAGAAAAAAATAAAATTGCATAGTTATGGAATGACTTAAAAAAATCTGCATAGATTAGCTAATAGACGATGTTAAGCAAAAAGGCATGAATCAATAATATCCAAAATTCTCACCCTAATAAGCTTACTTCAGATATAGGAGAAATGCTTAATATTTTTAAAAAAATCCATAATGATCTTAATAAACATAAAAAATAATCCTGATGATTACAAAATTGACAATTATTTAAAGAAAAATATTACTATATTACTATATATTTATATTGCTTTACATAAATATTTTTGTTCCTAGGTATATCTCCAAGGATGCTGGCACCATTTATTGTGTCTATACCTCACCTTCTCAGATTTGAACAGTAATGCCCTTGTGCTTAAATATGTTAAAAGGGATTGTATTACTTGTGATTTCCATGCCTTTCTGTGTAACTGTCCTCTGCATTTAAATGTGTGTCTCGTGTGCCAGCCATTAGAAAGTTTAGTGAATTTATCTGAAATACCACTTCCATAGAAGAGGTGACTCCCTATTGAATTGGATAATGTTTTTTTTCCTGAACTGATACCACTTGAAACAGACAAACTGTAGCATGTTTGTGTCACATTTTCAGCCTTGTTAATACATGTTCACTTATAAATCTCCTGAAGTCACATAAACATTGAAGTTCATGTGGTATGCCACATTTAAATTAGGAAGTCACAGTGAGGTATTAGCTTTCCTGGTTGTGCACTTAGCTCGGCCAACTCTAGCAGGCAGCCATTTCTTGTAACTGAGGAGCATATCATGACTGCATGGCTTCTGGAACCCATGTCTTACTGTATCAAGAGCTGTGGTTCCTGCAGATTCTTTTCTTTTCTGCTGTCCTCTTTCTGCAGGCCTGCGCTGGCCTCTTGTCCATGGGGCCTTGAACAACAGGATTGGCGTAGAAGGTACACAGGCCTGGAACATAGAGAAGAAATAGGGGGAAGAGAATGATAAAAAATATATACAGCTCCCTACTGAAATGTAGGCACTTGAAATGCAAAGTGCCAACCAGCTGAACAAATCCAGACCACAAATCAAAGAGAACAGCAAATCTCAAAATTGCTCTTCTGCCTTGAAATTCTTTTTTGAAAGGGAAAGCCCACCTGCAGCCTTATACCCCATAATCTTATATATACCAACTCCAAGATTGCCATACCTCAGTAAAAAGGGAATAGTGTGAGAAATGGTCATCTCGAACTTAGTATATGTAAGTCCATTTTTTAGCCATTCAGTATCCATGTTTCAGGGCTAGCTCTAGTGGGTCCCGACATTTCAAAGGGTTACCAAAATCCACATTGTTATTAAAACCCCATGTTATCACTTGAGTGTAACTGTGAGGTGCAGATAAGTATCCAGAAAAAGTACCTGAGCAACATGACGAAGCATAGTTGGCCTGCTGCAAAAGATCAGTGTTGTAACATATGCACAGCAGAGTATGACATACAAGTTATTTTCATCATAGTCATCTATGCACAGACCTGCTGCAGCATGACTAAAAATGTGTGCTATTAGACAGGGCTAGCACTCCTTTGTAAATACAGCCACTTATGCTAGTATTGTAGAGCAGGTGAGTGGGAACCTGAGCAGAAAGTAAATACATTTGCAGCATTTGTCCAGTCTCATTGTCCTATAGCTGGACTTTGTCTATGTCCATTGCTCCAAAAATGCATACTTCTGTGAAAGTATTAACCATTTCCTGAATGGATACTATTACAGGTGCAATGCAGAGTAAGGACCTTAACTGCATGCTATGAAGTACACCATGCACCAAGTACAAAGCAGTCTTTCAGTGCTACACCTAGACTCACTTATCTGTGACTGACAGCATTGTCATTACAGCTGATTAAAGGAACAATAGCAGGCTTTGGTCTCTCCGGGAATATCATCATAACCTGTACCCTATGTCCTTTAATACAGTTGCAAAGATTTTACTGAAAATAGCTGATATTCATATCCAAAGTTCCTGAACAGGTTCATCCAACATTTTGCACATGGATATGCCGAACGTTAGCCTATTTGGCTTACACTTCTGTGTATTTTTCTTCAAGGATTTATTTTTTCCTGTGTATTTCCAGTCTGGTGTTATTTGCTTGATACCATAATCTGGTTCCATGCTTCCATATCTGTGCAACAATGGCTGCAGGCCATTATATGCTGGGTCAGTACACTGTTCTCATCACCTTCCATTAACACTAAGTTTGGGCTGCATGCTGTTGTGTGTGTTCCTAATTCTCTTTACTGCTTTGCATGCTTGGTTTTGAGTTCTGCTGTGGTAGATAGCATTTCCATCCCCAGCATTTTGAGTTATCTTACTTGCAGTTAGGAATAAAACTGATAGTTGTCAATTTGCTGTGACTTGTCTGATCTCCTGCACAGATGGCTTCATTCAGTGCACTGAACACTTACTTAATGACATCCTGTATGACAGACGATCTGTGTGACAATGTCATTCCTTCATTGATTCTGTCTGATGGCTATAAAAAACAAAGAATGAACAAGAAACTAAACAGATATCTGTGCCAGCTCTGACACATTTAGCAGTGTTCATTATTAATGGAAACACATGTGGGGCAGCAGGCTTTGGGAGGATTATTCTCATCACAGGCAGATCCGCTTTCTAAACAACTGCACCACAAACCACCTGTGGTGGAGGCTTTGTCAGGAATGTACTGCATTCTATTTTTAATAAGGAATTTTAATTTCACTTCCTACTGAAAGGAAAGCTAGTTATAACAAGTTTCTGAAAACATAGCCTCAGTTAGTATGCCTAATAAATTTCATATGAGTCACTTATGCAATTTTAAAATTAATTGATTTGAAAGGTTTGGTTGCATGCATTCTTTATTAGAACAGTCCTTTCATATGACAAAGAACACATGACTTCCCAAGAACCTCACAGTTGCTTTTGTGAATTACGGGTGACACGTAGTGCCACTGTTCTGTGTGTTGAAAGGTTGTATCCTCAGATCCTTGGCTTCTTATAGCTGTTAGACATTGCCAGGTCTCCTTTGCCAAATAAACTTCTTGTGTTCTGAAACAGCACAGTGTTTGTTTGTGTGTGTGTGTGTGTGTGTGTGTGTGTGTGTGTGTGTGTGTGTGTGTGTGTGTGTGTGTGTGTGTGTGTGTGTGTGGTGCCTTTTGTTCCCTGTGCTATTATTACTAGATTGAACACTGGAATCCTTTATTGCCTGACTCTGCTGGGAACTGCAGATATTTTGTTTAAGGGAAAGCTTTAGAAACCAGCAAGGTACCTTTATTGTGTAACCTATACAATTTTTCACATGGTTTAGAGGTGAAATAGCATTAAGTTATTTTTTAACTATAAAGTATTAAAAATAGCACATCTCATTTTTGTTTTAAAGACAGTTTACTTCATCTAGCTTTCTTAATTCTTTTCCCTTCCAGTATGCAAGGCACAATGAAAATGCAATATTTTCAGTGGTAATTATGACAGAGCAACTTTATGTTAAGTGTCAGTAAAAATATGACTGGAGATGCAAACTATCAGACAGATGACAGACAGTGCTTGCGCTATGAGGTCTTTTCAGTGACAAGTATCATGCAAAGAAAAATGTGCATAATGCATTGAATGGTTACAGAGGCTGTGCATAATCTGATGTGAATTTAGTCAATATTATTTTGTAAAGAAAATGCTATGTTTCTTGGGCATGTATGAATTATGGCTATACATATGTCCACTTGCTCTCTTCTGAGTTTTAAGCATGACTGAGGTCAGACCAGGGAACTCTTATCATTCTTGTAACAAAATATTCTTGTGATCAGTACTTGATTCCTAAAATGATGCCACATACAAGAACAATGATTGCTGGTGAAGTGGTCAGCAGGGTCATCTGGGACTCGATACATGACATAAGCATCTTTTGTAGTATTGATGGGGTGTGAGTACTGTGACAGAGTAGAACCATATGCTTACAATGTCCCATGCATGTAGGCAGATACCAGCTACACATTCAAAAACCTAACACGCCCTATGACTTCAACAAGCACCATCAAAAATAATATTCAAAAAACCAGGACATGAATCCACACCAGAATTCATCTCAACCTCTTAACACCTACTTCCCGTACAAGCCTGCACATTAATGGCTCAGGCCATGCTACATGCTACACGGAGAAGTCACAAAGGTTTTAGAGAAAGTTTGTATTATACCTCATGGGAAATGAGTGATCAGATTACTGCGAATGGAAATAATTAGAGTGCAGTAAATGGAAAAGCAGCATTCCATGTTATTGCTTAAGAAAATGCTGCAAAAAGAAAATGGTTTTGTCAAAAATGGTGTCAGCCATTAAAACTATGACTGGCATGTTTTTTTGACAACCACTTTTCTGTGGGAAGGCTTGAGTGCTTCCTGCACTTGCAGTGACCTTAACCCCTCCATCTCTAAATGACTGAGAGGTTGCTGTACTTTAAACAACAGCAATTCCAACCATAGTGACCTGTCTGACTGACAGTGCATTTTGCTCATCTGTTGTTATTCAAGAACTTGGTCTTCATGCAGATGGCATGCTATAATGTCCACAACCCGTCCGTCTCCATGGTAAAGTGATTTACTAGTCAGCACAAGGAGCTCATATAGCTGTGTATAAAGGAATCCCCAAGCACAGTGAATCACGTCTGAAAATAGTGTTGAAGCCATTGAGAAAACATGCTAGACCAAGTGGGGACCCCATTTAAATGATTTTCAAGATAGCAACAAACCAAGACACAGAGAAATGTGAAGGAAAAATTATTATTGCTTCTGGAAATGTGACATAAATCCAAGAAGAAATTTGGAGTGCTTTAGGAAACATAAGAGAATGTAGTGAGAAGGGTATAGAAAAATATATTAAAACACTCTAAAGAAGTGAAAAGCAATCAGCAGACCTGGAGCAAAAGCTGAGAAAGGTTAATAAAATGCTGAGAGGAAGAACAAAACCTCTACAGGCACCTTCAGCAGAATAGCTATGTTCTGTGATGGAATAACACATGGGATACAACTAGGCAAGTAGAATTTAACTTTTGTTGATTGACTGAATTATTAATTGAGTAGGTAAACTGGTTCTGTGACCCCTTTCCAGCCATATCATATGCGTGTGCATGCACACATACATTCACACATATATATTCATCAGAATTAGTGACAGACCCTTGGCAATCAGACTCCACTGTAAGGATAGGGCAGCATTCATAAGCTCATCCTATGCCCACAGCAGGGTTATGACAGCAAGGAAATGAGTGCATTTGGGCAGTAGTTGCAGGACCTTCTAGATAAATCTGAACAACATGAGCTGAGGTTGATAATGAGGAACCTGAATACAGGGTATGAGGACTGCCTGGGTCCACAAGAATGGGACAACAATTAAGAAGGAGAGGCCATTCTAGACTTCTGTCTGACAAATGGCTTGATGGTGGCCAGCACATGGTTCAGCTAGAGAGAGAGTCATAAGTTCACATACAAGAGTGGTCAACACGCAACTCAGGTAGCTGTCTTCCTAGTAAAGAAAGGGGACAGTGGTAGGATCGGTGATTACCATTTCATATCCAGTGAAATGGACAGCTCACAACATAAACTACTGGTTACCATAATCAGTTGCACAAAGTGATCAGACAAGGTTCAAAAATCAGCAGAGACTAGGCTGAAAACCTTGATGTGGACTGGAGAGAAACTTAAGAGTTCAACAAGTTACTTAAGGCTCTAGCACCTCAAAAAAGAAGATCAAATAGCTGGAGCTGAAGAAGACGAATGGCAGCATCTCAAAACAGCATGTGTGAGGACTATAAAACAGGTATGCACTTAAGCCAGGTATGAAGGCAAGATACATAAGGAAAGTCGGTGGTGGAATGCAGAAGTCCAGGAAGTCCTCAAAAGGAAGAAGGAATGTAGAAAAAAGTGGGAGATAGAAAAGACAGACCAGGGTAAGAGGACACATTGTCTAGCTAACAAAGATGCTAAGACAGGAGTTGCAATAGCAAAGAACAAGGCATCAGAGGCACTTTACTAGCTTCTGGAAAGTAACTCAGTAGATGTCACAAAGAAACTCTTTCAGGCTGCAAGGCAAAAACAAAAGGATAATGAAGATAGACACCCATCAAAAGGATGCCAGGAACAATCTGTTCACCAGTCCACAAGATATCAATTGTCAAATGGAAAGAATGCTTCCAGCAGTTTCTGAATGAAGAAAACTCCATAGAAGCTGTACTGCCCAGACACAGCCAACAATGAAAGAAGAGAACGAGCCCACCATAGAAGATGTAAGAACAGTGCTCAGGAAAATGGAGACAGATTCACAGATTCATAGACTGTTACTAGGCTAATGACCTGGGGGGGGGGTGGTGTTAAGCCTAGCCAAGTTTTCCTGAAGTAATAATGATGTCCTGTATCCAAATAGGATATTCAGGGCAAAGCATTTATAAGCTACCTTTGTCCATAAGGGACATGGGTTCTAGGCCCGGTGTAAATTTCCTATTCACCATCCACTGGTCTAGTTTGCACTCAAAGTGGGTAATAGACAAACTTAGCTTTACATGGATGGGAAGTATAGGAGGGGCAGTCTCTGGGACAGGAGGGACAGCAGTAGGCTCAGATGAGGTCACAGAAGATATTATCAAGATGATGAGTGAGATAGGGGAGACATTGCTTTTGAGGGTACTCATGGAGAGAAAGGCATATCCATGATTACAGGAAAATAACCATACTAGTGCCAGTGTACACAAATAAAGGAGACATTCACAACTGTGGACTGTACAAAGGTATCAAACTCTTGTCACACTGCATGAAAGTTCTGGAGAATGTGATTGATAAAGAAATATTCAGAGTAGCAGAAAGTGAGATGGGAGATGAGCAGTTCACATTCAGATCAGGATGCAGTACAACTGACCAGATGTTTGCAGTGTGACAGATAATTGAGAATAAGCTAGAGATAATGAAACATTTCAATTGGGAATATGACAAGGTCCCAAGAAAGCTGATTTTAGGTAATCATCCTGCAGTGGTTCAACATCCCAAAAATATTGGTAGAATTAGTGCAGGACATGTACAAGACCTGATAATTCAAGTACAACAGTGTTTGGACTCACAGAGGAGTTACCCATGGGAATGGGTGTGCCTAAGGGTTCAACTGTAAGACCACTGCTGTTCATACTAGTGATGGACATTAGCAAATAGGTTGGAGGGGACAGATCAGCAAAGTTCTTGTATGCAGATGATACAGCATTACAGACAGACTCTGAGCAAGAACTTCAGTGAAGGATAGGGGGATGGAATGCAAAATTGAAGGCATGTTGGAAGACACTGAGTACAGGTAAGACAGTTGCAATGGCAGCAAATGAGAAAATTCAGAAGAAGCTGAGAACTGAAATAGGAGGGAAATATGGGACAGGTTAACAGCTTCAAGTATCTGGGAGGGGTAGTTGAAGAGAAGGCAAGTCTGAGTGTCAGGGTAGTGTATGACAGAAGAATGACAAAAAAGCTTAAAAGTAAGGTGTACAAAATAATGGTATAACCAGTACTACTGTATGGTACTGAAGCCTAGGCAGTGAAGGCGGAGCAGCTGAGTAAGCTAGAGGTGATGGAGATTAAGTGTCTGAGATGGCTGGTAGGATGCACACTGTGGGACAGATGGAGAAATGGGGACATCAGAGCAGAAGCCAAAATATCTCCAATTGCAGAGAAGGTCAAAGATAACAGACAATGGTGGTTTGAGCATATGTGCAGAAAAGCAGATGACAATCTGGTGAAGAAGATTTGTGACAGACAGAAAAAAGGCAAGAGGAAATGAGGGCATCCAGCAAAGAGATTGATGGATTGTATGAGAGACCTGTGGCAGTCAGGCATAACTGTTGAAGAAGGTAATTGAGTGGCTTTGAATCAAGAGAAATATTGACAGTTGACAAGATACCCTGACCCCATGAACAAAATGGGAAAAAGTGGGTTGATGATGATGATGACACTGTTTATCATCCACCAAGGTATGTTATAAGGACCTATGGAAAAAGTATTTTTGGTATTAGATAGCAGCTTAAGAAAATGTTCTTTAGTTATGCTGGAGGGAGTGAATCTGGGATGAGTGGTGTTAGTAGATGTGTTTCAGGGGTAATGTTTGCAAGTATTATTTGTGCTGAAGTGGATGGTCCCATTAAGAAGACATTCAGAACAATTTCGAATATTATTCCTTTGTTTTCTAGTATAGCTAAATAAGGATTTACAATTATCCTTTCTTCAGAAGGTAAGCTTTGTTCATGAGTTGCTTTAGTGGTCCTTAAAATGCTTTTTGTTTTCTTGATAAAAATAGTATACTATCCTCATTCTGAGGAGTCCTCACCTTACTCTATAATTTATGGAGTTTTTCCTCTTGTTATAAAGTTTACTTTTGCCGGTTGACCAGTCTAAATGGGTATAAAACCCCTTAGTGAAGTTGACTGCTTTGTTAATGGTAGTGATATCATGGATAAATTTAGAAATGTTATCATATAAGGTGTTCCTTTTTCAATTCCTTAAATACTGAAATATTATTCATAGGTGTTAATTGGTTTTGAGAGTAAATGTGATGAGTTTATGGTCCAAATTAACTACAGAAGGAAAGGCTAAAGGAACAGAGCAGGTAAAGGCAATATTACGGAGGATCAAATCTAGAATATTTGGCCTTTAGTGGATTCCTTAACTCTTTAGTCCAGGGAATTCCTATTTATTAAATTCAGAACTCCCACGGCATACTCCACATAAGAGATATGAGTGTGCCAGTTTGCAGGATGGGGATTATGGAATTATAGGATTTTTTTAGGAAAACTTCCAGGAATCTAATATGATCATCTGGAGACATGGATAAGGTTCTGTAGTGTGTCTTGTCTATGGTAAACTGGCATTCGAGGGACTACATTTGTGGGTCTCTGTGTATCAATCTAAGTGAGATGTGGTCCTCGACAAGTAAGGAAACACAACCCCAATTTCCACCAAATTAAATCTCTGTAACTGCACATGCTTCAATATGTTTCAGATGCAGAAGCACCTCACTATCTTCCTGTGGCATTGCTTTTAGCAAGACTTTTTAGAGAGCATTTAACTTTACTTTCCAGAATGTCTGTGTCTAAATCAGAAAATATACCATATTATACATCAATGACATCAGGCTCCATCTCACATAGTTATTTTGCATATCTGTGCTACCTTCTCTTAATATATTATCTTTGTCGTCTGTCATGCTCATTTTAACAGACAGACTCCTTTAATATCACTAATCTTCTTTACCAGACCTCTTGTCTTTCATTTCTATTGTCTTTGCAATACCTATTTAAATATGCCTCCTTGTTACTCCTTGCTCTTCTCTCAAACTCTGCATTCAGTTTGACATATTGTTTTTCCTTTCTCCATTAACCTTTCCTCAGCTTCTTTCCTCAGTCACTTTCAATGGCTCCACAGACTGCCATTTTGCCTTCTTAATCTTCTTTCTATTTGGAATATTTTTGTTGCCACCTCCTGGATGATATCATAAAATATGTTGGTAGTTCTTCAGGACAGATACAATATTGACCAGGTGCAAGCCTTAAATGTGATCTTCAACTCAAATTCATATTCACTTAGAATATCCTTGACCTTGTACCTCACTGATCTAGAGACCTACTTGTTCTACTTAATTCATTTCAAAATTTTGCAATAAGAAGGTTATGGTCTGAACCACAGTCTGCTCCAGATCTTGTTTTTTGACAGTATAGACCTGTTCCATCTCTGACTGTCAAATCTATAGACAATCTGATTATTGACCATCTAGTGATAGCCAAGATGTTTCATAGGCTGTGGAAAGAGAGTGGTTGCTATAGGTAGTGAATTATCTTGGCAGAATTACTAGTTTATGTCCTGTCACTTCATGCCATACTCCAAGTCCAACCTGACCATTGCTCCAGCTGCAGCTTGACTACCAGCTTTAGCATTCCAGTCACATGTATGCATTAATACACTAAGTACTAAAAAGCCAAGTTGAAAATTTCCTTGGGAGCATCCATGGGGAAACCTTGATGCTATTAATCTGGTGAATTTTTGAATGTACAGCCTACCTGTATATTCACTGGATTGTGTTTCTTTGTGTGCCATATGGATGCCTGTCATTTGTATAAGTGCCAGTTTCACTGAATGCTAACTCAGCATGTTAAAATGACTAAAAGTCCATTTAGCAAAGTAATATTTGATTGAACCCCCATTTCCCTGAATGTGGCATAGCTACACCAGTCCTGTAGTGCAGACGTAGAATATATATATATATCAATGCGTGAAGGTGAAGATGATATAGCAATGCGTGAAGGTGAAGATGCTTTATCTAGCAATTGGTGTTGCCTATACATAAGCAGTGCTGGTGTAGTTTCTTGTGGTGCACTGAAAGATTTTCTGTGTTGGATATTTTCACTTTTCTTCCCAGTTGTGCAGCCATGGAGTTAGTATATTTGAAGTTATGGATATGTATGACAAATTCCCTACATACGGAGAGCAGGGAAGTTTTCCTCTTCAAAAAAAAAAAAAATAAAGAAAGAAAAACCTCTGAAATATTTTCTCTTGGGTTATTTTCACTGTATAATGTTTCATTTATTAGGAATTTGATTAAAATATGCTTAGATGAAATGGGCTTTTAACCATTTGAATTCATTGATTTAAGATTCAACCAAATGGGCATATAACCAAGTGTCATCTAATCACACTCAGACTGAAATACACACACGTGTATGTATATGTATATATATATATATATATATATATATATATATATATATATATATATATATATATATATATATATATATATATTAATTTTTATTTTTTATTTTATTTTACATTTGATGACCAGGGAAGTCTGACTGGACACAGGTCCATTTTCAGCAGAGGCCCGGGGAGAAAAGCTCCACTTAATACAATGCTACAATACATACATTTAAACATTTAGAAGGCATAATTAACATTTTGATATAGAGCATAAACAATCAATAGTATCAAAATAAACCATTCAGCATTTCTTCACAGTCATTTAGATCAATACCATGTACTGGACTATTGTTTGTTAAGAATAAGTATTCAGAGGTTATAGGCTTCTAGTAAGCATAGGTATTCTGAGGGTAGAAACTTATAGGTGATCCTTGGTGGAAACCTTGTAACTCTGCAATATAGTGGCTTAGCCTGGAGAGTCGCATGTGCATAGCCAGTTGTTAGTATAGCAGGTTTTGAGTAATTTCTTAAATAGTGGAGCAGAGCTTGTAGAAGTTAAATGGCTTGGGAGTGAGTTCCAGATGTTCTTCGTCTTCCATTGCTGCAGTCCTGACTATTGGGTATAGTCCGCGTCCCAGTCGGCCCGAATACCAGAGTATAAGGCTGACGTCGGTCAGGGTGCATTAGACTGACGTCAGTACGTCAGGGTACTAATGCGCATGACCGACGTCATATCCTCAGTCTTTTTTGCCGCATGGTCCGATGCAGAAGCAGTTTTGCGAGTGCAGGTTGGCGTACTGAAATATTTCCGAAACCGGAGTTTCAGACCGAAACAGAGTTGGCTAAGTACCCCGTTGGGGAACATTTTGGTTTTGTCTTGCCTCAGTATTTTACCGGATGTCAGAAAAAGTGAATAACTGTATTTCTTGTGGGAAACAGATACCTCATAGGGATTATCATACCTTGTGTATACCTTGTTTAGGGCCTGAGCACGACGTTGTTGGTTGCCGCTCTTGTGCTAGGTTTAACAAACGCACTATTAAGAGGAGGTTAGACTGTGCCAGGTTAGTGTTTGGGAAGCGTTGCAATTATAAAATGCCGTCGGATGCTCCGGCCCGCTTCTCCAAGAAGCGCAAGGATAAAACAGTGAAGCCTAGGGTTGAGGAACCGGCAGTCCCGGACGCCGGTTCTTTAGAAGGCTCAGTGGAGCCGGAGGTTTTGCCAGGAGTTTCCATGGAGTCCCAGGCAGAAACTATACTCTTACAGGATGTGCCTTCTCAGGAGGTAGGCCAGGCTGAGGGGCTTCTCAGGTGACTGTTCTTCCCTCTCTTCCCAAGGTAGTTAGGGCCTCTCCTTCTGTTGCCAAAACTTCTATGAGAGGTAGGCCTACTTCAGCTTCAGTGGGGGCTTCTCCTACCATTTCAGGTTCTGTACCTAAGAAACATATGCTTAAGATGGCAGAAGATTTGATTACTATGATTAGGGTTCTATGCCCCCGCCTGATAAGAGGCCTAGGGTGGAACCGGAGTTTGATTGTTTTGAACAGTGTTCTGAGGCTTCAGAATCTTCTGTGGAAGATTTGCAGGAGTATCCTACCTATTCTGATTCTGATGTGGATGATTCCACTCCTACAGCGTCTCCACCTGAGGATTTCTCATTTTCAGAGACTTTGCATTCCATGAGGGAGCACTTTAAATGGGAAGGCCAGGATTACTCTGACTCCAGGAAAAGGCTTAGGGAGTTCTTGTTTTTACCCCAGCATAGGCCTTTAGCTATTCCTCCTGTGTTGAATGTGGTGGAAGATGTTTTTGCAGAGGCTTCCCTGAACCCTGACTCTTTGCCTCCTGCTCCTGTTAAGCCTGATAGGTATTATAGGGTGCCCGAAGCTCATAAATATTTGTTTAAGAGTCCTAGGGCGGACCCAGAAACTATTTCTCAGGGGCCTAAGGGTGTAAAAGCTTCTGTGGTTAAAAATCCTGTCCCCACTGATAAAGAGGCGAGGGCTTTGGATAGGTGGGGAAAGAAAGTGTATACTTCTTCCACTCTAGCCATGAGAGCTTTGAATTGTCAGTTTCACATGTTAAAATATCAGAATTACCTTCTTTCACAATTGAAATCTAAGGTGGATGCTTTGGCGGAAGGTATTGAGTGTAAAGAGTTGCTGGATTTGGTTCATGTGTCTGAACAAGTGGGTAAGCATTCTTTGCAATGTGGTTTTGATGCTGTACAGGCCTCCTCGAGGGTGGCTGCTACCAGCTCTGTTCTTCGGAGGCATGCCTGGTTGAAGGATCAGAATTTAGCTGAGCATGTTAAGACAAGGATTTTGGATGCTCCTTTACAGTCTGATGTGTTGTTTGGTTCGCCTGTGGAAGCTGTTTTAAAGAAAATGGAGGACAAAGCTAAGTCTATGCAAACTGTTAAAGATTTTTGCAGGTGCAGCCACCGAAGTTTAGTAGAAATTGGCCTGCTAAGGGGTGGACATATCCTGCTTATGATTCTCAGTCTAGGGGTAGGTCTAGACGTGGTAGGGGCAGGGCTCAAAGTTCTTTTAGGCCTAGAACAGGAGTTCACCTGCTCAGACTTCTGGTGAGGGCAGGGGTCAGTCCTTCGTAAACAGACCCAATGACCTGTTTTTCAGCTGCCAGCAGATTCACGCCTGGCAGCTCCTTTGGGGAAGACTGTCTCTTTTCAAAGAAAATTGGGATTTAATTACTCAAGACAAATGGGTGTTGGATATCATTCACCACGGTTACAGATTTTATTTCCATACAATGCCCCTTTCAAAGGCATGCCAGACGTTCCTCCTCTACAAAGAAAAGAGGCTCACAAGCAAGTTTTACAGTTACTTCACATAGGGGCCATTCAGCCAGTCCCTGTGTCAGAGAGGGGCCTAGGATTTTATTCTCGCCTGTTCCTTGTACCAAAGAAGGGGAACACGTGGAGACCAATTTTGGATTTATCTCTCCTCAACACGTTTTGGACATTCCCAAGTTCAAGATGTTGACGTTACAACAGCTTTTACCTCTGCTGGGCAAAGATCACTGGATGGTAACTTTAGATCTCAAGGAAGCTTACCTTCATGTGCCTATAAGGCTAAGTTGCAGAAAGTATCTGCGGTTTCGAGCTGGAAATTCTCATTATCAGTTCTCTGCATTGCCCTTTGGCTTATCTACTGCCCAGAGTATTCACAAAGGTTCTGGCTCCAGTGATAGCTTACTTCAGGCTTCAAGGAATTCAAATCTATCCTTACTTGGACGACTGCCTGATTCTGGCTCAAGAAAAGGAAGACCTTCTACAGCATCTGGAATATGTTATAGCAGTGCTAAGATGCCTAGGGTATTCTGTGAACGAAATAAAGTCCAGTCTAGTACCCTCTCAAGACATGTGCTTTCTGGGTGTAAGACTGAATACAGCAGCCCAGATGGCCTTTTTAACCCCGGACAAACAAAAGAGTCTGTCACTTTACTTCCATCAACTATCTCATCAGTCCGTGCTGACTGCAAGGACAGTCCTTCAAGCATTAGGGTTCATGGCATCTTGTATTCTGGTGCTTCCCAATGCCAAACTGCATATGAGGAAGCTACAATGGTATCTCAAAATGTATGGACACAGCACTGCCAGGATTTGGACACTGTCATTCAAATAATACCTTGCATTCAAAAGGAATTTTTGTGGTGGGCTCAGGAATGTCACCTAAACAAGGGACTCTCTGTGACCCGGCCAGAGGCAAGTCAGATTCTAACGACAGATGCCTCGGACATTGCTTGGGGAGCTCATCTAAATGGAAAGTGGATACAAGACAAGTGGCCTGCCAGACTACAGCATCTACATATCAACATGAAGGAGATGTTAGCAGTCCAGTTTGCATTAATGGCTTTCAAGGAGTTACTTCTTCCAGGGCAGGTGTTGATTCTAACAGACAACACAACTGTCATGTGGTACATCAACAAGCAAGGGGAACACATTCTTATCCTCTATGCAGGCAAGCAATGATTTTATGGGAGACTGCGCTAAGCTTGCAACTAACTCTTCAGGCAAGGTTTCTGCCAGGAGCACAGAACTCCTTAGCAGATGTGTTAAGCAGACAAATCATGGATCCCCACGAGTGGAAACTGGATCTTCATGTATTTCAGAAACTGACAGTGTCATGGGGAACTCCAGACATAGATCTGTTCGCTTCTCCACTAAACCACCAGCTGCCAAAGTATTGCACAAAGGGGTTTCATCACACAGCTTGGAAAGTGGATGCTCTGTCTTTCAGTTGGAAAAACCTTCATGTGTATGCCTTTCCACCTCTACCGCTTCTTCCAAAGGTACTATTAAAGGTCAGACAAGACAGGCCAAGGATGATTTTGATAGCTCCAGATTGGCCTCGGCAACACTGGTACCCACTACTACGGAGTCTGGTAAAGAAGCCTCCATGGCCTTTACCTCTGATTCCTCATCTGTTATCTCAGAAGGACGGTCATCTGCTCAATGTCAAGCTTCACTCTCTTCATCTAACAGCCTGGCATATTCTGTGTTGAAACACAGCAGGTCTCAACTTCCTCAACAAGTTTTAAATGTGATTATGGAAGCTAGAAGGCCTAGTACAAGGAGAGTGTACGCAGAAAAATGGAAGAGATTTTTATTTTGGAGTACAGCAAAGAATTTGGAGATTTCAGAGCCTAATTTGAGTGTGGCTCTTCAATATCTTACTGAATTATTGGACAAAGGTTTGTCCTTCTCTTCCATAAAGATTCATGCTGCAGCAATTTCAGCTCACTATGATTGTGACCCACCTTTGTTTTCGCATCCTTTGTTCAAGCAGTTTCTTAGAGGGGCAAAGAATATAAGACCCCACGTAGAGCTCCTACTCCTGCTTGGGATCTCAATTTTGTGTTGGAAAAACTTACTCTACAACCTTTTGAGCCTGCAGCTACTGCTGAATTGAAATATTTGTCATGGAAGACTGCTTTTCTGTTGGCTATTACTTCTGCAAGAAGGGTGTCTGAGTTGCAGGCCCTTATGGCAGTAGAGCCCTTTTGATTTTCCATAAGGACAGGGTATCATTACGTACTAATCCTTCCTTTATGCCTAAGGTGGTTTCTAGTGTGGCTTTAAACCAAACTATTCATTTGCCTACGTTTTTGCAGATCCTCAAAATAAAGGGGAAAAGATTTTGCACACTTTAGATGTACACAGGCAATTGCGTTATTATTTGAGCAGGACTAAGGATTTTAGGCAGTCTCAGCAGTTACTTGTTTCTTTTGCTTTGAGTTCACAGGGCAAGCCTGTGTCAAAACAAACTATTTCTAGGTGGATTGGCTTTTGCATTGCATTTTGTTATTCCCATCATGGCAAGGAGATTCCAGCTGGGATTAGGCCTCATTCCACTAGGGCTACTGCCACTTCAACAGCATTTCTAAGGGGTGGCAACTAAGGATATTCTGGAAGCAGCTACTTGGAGTTCAGTGCATACTTTCTCTAGGCATTATCACCTTCCTATATACTCTAAGACTAGGGCTGGTTTTGCCACAGCTGTTTTACAAGGCATGTTGTCAGCTCCTACTACTTTATAATTTGCCAGCCTCCCTTACCTCTGCTTTGGGATTCTACCCAATAGTCAGGACTGCAGCAATGGAAGACGAAGAACATAGTACAGTTTTGTACCTACCATAAATGTAGATGTTCGAGGATTCCATTGCTGCAGTCCAATTTACCCTCCCTCCTTCCCCTCTGTGTTTAGGGGTGGTTGTGTAGGTGAGTTTACATGCTTATATTTTATATATATATATTGTTGTATATATTATACATGTTTTTGGTGCAGGTTGTTTTGGGACTTGTCTTTTTGGGTCTTCTGACATCTGGGGCAAGAAAAGACTGAGGATATGACGCCGGTCATGCGCATTAGTACCCTGACGTACTGACGTCAGTCTAATGCGCCCTGACCGACGTCAGCCTTATACTCTGGTATTCGGGCCGACTGGGACGCGGACTATACCCAATAGTCAGGACTGCAGCAATGGAATCCTCGAACATCTACATTTATGGTAGGTACAAAACTGTACTATTTTTACTATAGTACAACCAAAAAGAGCTTTACCTGCTTCATTCCTATGTTTGATGACCTTTATGAGGTTTTGGTCTGTTGACCTTAAGGTTCGGGTGGTGGTGTAGGGCTGTATTAGATCCTGTAGAGCTGGAGTTTTGCCAGAGAGGTAGAACAGTCTGTGAGCTGTAGAGAGTTGAGTAGTAAGAAGTAGTTGGGGAAGCTCAAGCCAGCTAAGGTGTTTGAGGGAAGGGCAGTGATGGGGTCTACTAGAGGCACCTGCAGCAAACTTGGCAATCTTGTTATAGCAGGATGCCATTCTGTTTAGTTCGCCTTGGCGAAGATTAGTCAGGATAGGGGAGGGATATAGTAGGGTGGATAATAGGTGTGTTCTGGCAATAATGGCTTTGGTATAGTTGGTCATGAATTGCTTGTTCCGATGCAGGAGACCAAGCTTTTTGTTCACATTTTTGATTGTTTGGGCTATGTGAATGTCAAACTTTAGGTTGTTATCAATTACTACTCCTAGAAGTTTTGTGTTAGTTGTTGGGGTGACAGAGGTGTTATCCTTGGAGTTTATGGTGAAATCATTGTTTAGTGCAGGAGCTCTACCAGGACTGAAGAGAAGTAGTTTTGTTTTTTTGGGATTGAGTATACATTTAATGCCAGAAAACCATGATTCAGCAAGAGTAAAGTTATGCTGTGTTGTTGTTTGAAGTTCGCTTAAGGTTGGGGCGGCACATATGATAGTAGTGTCATCTGCATATTGTACTATAGAGGCAGAGGGGGATGTGGCAGATATCTGATTTGTAAATATGTAAAACAGTAAAGGACCAAGTATGGAGCCTTGAGGGATTCCTATGGATACTGGTAGAAGGGAGTATAGCTGGTCCTGCCAAAGAACTGCTTGTTGACGGCTTGATAAATAGCTGTTGAACCATGATATTGTGAGTGAGTTAATATTAAGGGTAGATAGAGCTTTGAGAAGCAAGGTGCGGTTGACCATATCAAAGGCTTTAGATAAGTCTAAGAATATAGAGGAAACAAAAAGTCTGTTGTTTCTATGGGTATTGACTATGTTGGTATATGAGAGTAGAGCAGTGGTGGTACTATGGGAAGTTCGGAAGCCATGTTGAGATGTAGATATAAGGTTATTTTTAGGAGGTATTGCATTAGTTGTGTATGCACTACTCTTTCTAGTATTTTTGATAAATGAGATACAATTGCAATTGGGCGGTAGTTGGGGAGCTCAAGGGAGTTTCCACCTTTGTGGAGTGGAATAATATGAGATATTTTCCACAGGTAAGGTATTTTGCATTTTGCTATGGATCTATTTATGAGGATAGACACAGGGTAGGATACAGTTTCGGCTGTTAGTTGAAGGAAATCAGCAGGAAGTTTGTCAGCAGCTAATGTGGTATGTTTTAGCTTCTTGAGGAGTTTAGTAATAAGTTGGGTAGGAGCTGGAGTGAAGGAAAAGTTAGAGGGAGTCCGTTGAGTGGGAGGGTTAGTTGGGGTTGGAGATGGAGTAGGGCTGGTGGTGTTATTTAGGGTGTTAGATAGAGCTAGGACTGTTTCTGTAAAGAATTTGTTGAAATGTGTAGGGGTGTCCTCTTTGTTGGTTGGAAGCATGGGTGTGGGAGTGCCGGTTTTACCTGGATGCAGTAGTTTTCTTATTGAGGCCCAGAACTTCTGGGGATTATGAACGTTTTTCTCTTGTCAGGTTTTGTAGTAATTGATTTTATCGAGTCGTATAAGTTGTTTGGACTTGTTCCGTAGTGCTAAGTAGTTTTGTTTTGAGGTAAAGGTTTTAAGTTTATGATATTGAGCCCAGGCTCTGTCTCTGACCTTCATTATGGTTTTAGTTTATTTTGTTAACCAAGGGGCATAGTTTGTCTTAACTCTGATGGTTCGGGCTGGTGCATGATGGTTTAGGATTGAGAGAAAGATTGTATTAAAGTAATCTACTGCTTCATCTAGGGATAGGTGTTTTAGGGGAGTCCAGTTACAGTATTTTAGTTCATTGTTTAGGTCCTTGGCTTAGAAGTTTGTTTTATTGTAGACAGTTCTAAGGATGGGTTGTTTATTATGGTGGGATTTATGTCTAATAAGGTAGGTTAGTTGGTGATCGCTCAAATTGTCTGGTAGGCAGCCTGATTGGTGTGCTAAGGTGGGGTCAGACAGAAGTATCCAATCTAAGATGGATTGACGTTTGGATTTCTTATTGACTCTTGTGGGGTTATCTATGATTTGGGTGAAACCATGAAGATTAATATGTGGAGAGGGATTAAATTTGGTACAGTCAGACCAGTCAATGTTAAAATCTCCTAAGAAAATGTTCTCTTGTGGATGGGAGGTAGACATCCAGTGTAGCAGGTTTTCCATAGTGTCAATGTTATTTCCTGGTGGGATGTAGGTACCTGCTATGACTATATGTTTGGTAGGGTTTAATTTTAATTTAGCAAGAATGAGTTCTATATCAGTTACTTCCTGGGATTTGTAGCTAATCTGTTCCACTGTAAGATGATTTTTGACTACACCTCCTCCTTTTTTCCCTATCCTATCTTTCCGCATAATATTATAGCCAGGGGGAGTAATCTCATTATCATGGTGTTCTGGTCTCAGCCATGATTCAGTTAGTATGGCTAAGATTGGTTTATATAAAGTCAATAGGGCATGGAGTTCCTGAACTTTGTTAAGTATACTTCTTATATTAATGTTTAAGAGAAGTAGAGAGGAGGTCGCCTTACTATAAAGAGGGTTATGTATGCTTTTATGAATGACATTGCATGCAAAGAGATAAAAGACTTGTAGAAACAGTCTTTGTACAGAAAGGTCTCCATTCTGGGTCCCAGGTGAGTTGCTCAGAATTTCATTGCTGTTTTTTGTTTAGAGTAAAAGATCCAGAATTACTCTAGCACTAATTCGTGTACTGTCAAAGTTGCTTTTACTGTATGTGGCTTTATGCAACTTTAACCAACATATTTATGCTGAAATGTCTAGTGACTACACCAGAATGAACAGATTTGCTGTCAGTCTCCCTTCCACATTCCACTATTGAACTATTGGCAAATGAAATGGATAATCTGCAACAGAGCATACTATGTTATTAGCCCATCTTTACTTTTAAGTATTTGCTGAATAATCAGTATAGTAATTTAGGCTCATACCTATTCCTTCCTACCAGGCATAGAGAATTCAGAGCTATTCATCCAAGGCTGCTTGATACCCTGAAGACCAGTGGCAAGATGGTTGACAGAGCTCTGAGTGTGTTCTTATCTGCTTCATGGAATGAGCTACCACCATTGGGTATAACTGTAGAAATGCAACCAAATTCATGTCTTAGCTCAATAAATATTTCCTACCTATTCCAATCCATTTACAATCCACCAGACCAGAATAAGTTTAAAAACAAATGTCTGAACTCTCTACCCTGTGTTGTTCAGATTACTTTATTTTGCTCAATATTGTGCTTTTGCATAATTTTTCCTTGTCTTGAATTTTGACTATAATTGATGCTTACATGTTACAGTGATGTATACTATGGTGTCTTATTAGGAGCTTCCTTCCTCAAGTTGACTCTGTGAAAGTTAAGAAAGAAAGAAAAGAAAAGAGATATGAGAAAAATGCAAGAGTTTATTTTATTTTATTTTTTTATTTTACATTTGTTTACCAGGATAGTCCAACTGGACACAGGTCCATTTACAGGGGAGGCTCGGGGAGAAAAGCTCCACAGTAAAGAACAATAAATAGAATAAGAGACAGACAAGCACATATCAGCAATAACAGTCTATACTAATACAACATGGTTAACATGAAGTAGCATTGACAACTTTTAGAGTTATAAACAATGAAACATATTTACAAAATGTATAATAGGAAGGAAGGTGCGAGTTGAATATAGCTGCAAAACTCGATAGATTTCTAGTGAATGCTGCCCCCTCCCAAAAAAAAAAAATGAGCCCACAGAACAAAATGTAACTTGGGTTTGGGTTTCAGGACATTAACATATACAGTGCTATTGTTAGTACACAACTTTGTGAACAGTCAGTTTCTAACATATACCGGAGGTATGCACCCAGCAGCCAAGGATGAGCACCATTCCAATTTTATGTTCTCATGACATAAATCACACTCAGAACTGCTTAGGGAAAGCATGTTGTCAAGATAGGTAGGGAACGCAGTTGTAGAAATTACCTTGTCTGTTACTTTCACCCGAGATTATGCCTCTGGGGTACAGATATACTATATTTTCTGTATGTGTATTCTTACATTTGCCCACAGAAAGTTTAAGGAATGGCTACTTGGGGACTTGGACCTTCCCCTTCAGTGTACACTTATTTCATTAGTCATTTATGATAATAATTCCTGTAGGTTATTGAAATGTGTTGTTGTGCATCTAGATTTTAGTTAGTGGCTGACTGGCACTTCGTGAATGAGGGACAGTAAGATGTCTAACAATTTCAAATAAAATATAAAGACAGCTGGCCGTGGTAGGGGAGATTTCTTCCAGTTAGTTGGGTAGTGGCTCTGCATCATATCTACGAAGTGCTGAAATGAGATCAGCTACTGTGCCCTGATTTCGTCAAAAGGATATGCCCAATCGTAGCTCTGATAACCATGAACTCCTAAAACAAAGGTAAAGATTCTGTAGGTAGACTCATCTGACAGACACATTTTACTGTGAAAGAGAGACAGAAACAACTATAATGTCTTTAGAAGCAGCCCTGATAGATCAGACAGAGATCAAGCTGTAGATGATGGATTGACTTCTTATCAGGGCTTATTCTATATACACATTACATAGTTTAGCTTTCACTTTTATATTTCTTCCTTTTAATTTGTGAAACTTGTGTCAGTCCAGTGATGTATAGCACTTGTTTCTCTGTGCAAATCATTCACTCATTCAGCATGTTGCCTCTGATCACATTCTTTAATCAAAGGTTTGAAGTGCCTAAAATACAGAGAGAGAGAGAGTTTGTGTGTGTGTGTGTGTGTGTGTGTGTGTGTGTGTGTGTGTGTGTGTGTGTGTGTGTGTGTGTGTGTGTGTGTGTGTGTGTGTGTGTGTGTGTGTGCGTGTGTGTATGCGCATGCGGACTTCTGCATCTGTCTATCAGTATTTTTGTCTATATGTATCTGTTACTGTGTGCATGTATGTGTGTGTGCATGCAGGTCTGTGTATATCTGTTACTGTGTGCATGTATGTGTGTGTGCATGCAGGTCTGTGTATATCCGTTACTGTGTGCATGTATGTGTGTGCACACTTGTGCATCTGTCTGTCAGTATTTTTGTCTATATGTATCTGTTACTGTGTGCATGTATGCATTTGTGCTTGCAGGTGTGTGTGTGTGTGTGTGTGTGTGTGTGTGTGTGTGTGTGTGTGTGTGTGTGTGTGTGTGTGTGTATGCGCATGCGGACTTCTGCATCTGTCTGTCAGTATTTCTGTCTATATGTATCTGTTACTGTGTGCATGTATGTGTGTGTGCATGCAGGTCTGTGTATATCTGTTACTGTGTGCATGTATGTGTGTGCACACTTGTGCATCTGTCTGTCAGTATTTTTGTCTATATGTATCTGTTACTGTGTGCATGTATGTGTGTGTGCATGCAGGTCTGTGTATATCTGTTACTGTGTGCATGTATGTGTGTGTGCATGCAGGTCTGTGTATATCTGTTACTGTGTGCATGTATGTGTGTGCACACGTGCATCTGTCTGTCAGTATTTTTGTCTATATGTATCTGTTACTGTGTGCATGTATGCATATGTGCTTGCAGGTGTGTGTGCGCGCGTGTGTGTGTGTGTGTGTGTGTGTGTGTGTGTGTGTGTGTGTGTGTGTGTGTGCGCGTGTGTGTGGCAGGTTGTGCATACATGTGTGGGGGGGGCACTGCATCGGACATAAAATGCTATATTTTATCTATCTACATATATATATAAATATATATATATATATATATATATATATATATATATATATATGCACAGTTTATAATCCCAAAATTCTGAAATATTGAATTTCAGAATCCCAAAATATAAAGCCAAAAGCTCAAAACTCCGAAAACCCAGAAGCATGAATTTCAAAATCCCAAAGTGCAGAGATGTTGAATTAGCACTTCGGGTGTTACGGTGTGTGAATGGATAACTGGAGATTCAGGTAAGTATTTATGTTTAAGGGTTTTGGTTAGGGGCTTTAGTGTGTGTCAGTGTGTTTTGTTACTGTGATGTGTGTGTGCGAGGGGAATGTAGCTTGTATGGTGGTGTTTTCATGTGTTTGTCTGTGTAATGCAACCTTCGAATTAGTATATTTAAGTAGGGGTGGTGTGGGGGGCACAGTCCCCCACATGGGGGTGCAGGGTGGCTTGCCCCCATGATTGGATGTAGTGTAGGTTTGTGTGTGGTGTATGGTTAGTGTAGGAGTCGCGATTTTGAAATTCGCGCTTCTGGGGTTTTGGGATTTTAAGATTTTGGCTTTATGCTGAAATTCAATATTTCATGATTTCAGGATTATAAAGTGAACCTATATATATATATATATATATATATATATATATATATATATATATATATATATATATATATATGCACACACACATATATATATATGGGTGGAAATGTGCTACAAATTTGAATGAGAAAGGGGCAGATAGTACAGTAGACTTAGTCTACAGCAACACAAATAACTGGAAAGGAGGAAAGGGGTAAAAAGTACTTCAGCATACAGACCATTGCAAACGTGCATTTCAGTGGTAACAGTGTGAAATTGTGGATCTAGAGCTGCAAAGTGAAAGGCTGGTCTATTTCTAAGGAGGCAGTGAACCTATTAAGCACTCCATGCATCTTTGTCTCTATAGGAAACAGGAATGAGCAATGATGCCTCATAACTCCAAATGATATGGAAGTTACTGGAAAATCAGAAGATGTTACAGGTACCAGAGTACCAGATACAACTACAGTGGTCAGAAAAGGATTACTGATATTTTTTACATTTTTTTTTTTTAGTTAAAGGGGCTGAACAAATCTGAATGTTGTGGTAAGCATATGGGAAAATAAAAGTATTTACAAAGTACTTGGTAATGAAGATACAGTGCGACAGTGACAGCCTGCGCAGAGAGCAGACATCAACAACTAGCAATATTAAGGTTCTGCTACACTTGGGTTATTACATGATAGCGTGATCGAGCAAGATGAATGTGAATGAAACATTATCTAGCTGGGGTGTACTGTGCTGGTCTACAAGAATATGTTGCAATATCTGCCATTACACAAATATACTTACTAAATTTTAAATGCCTTACTAGCTGTAACATTCAAATGTTTTCCACTCATACCTGTTGCTCTGTACTACATTAGGAATTGCCAATCATAAACAGCCCAGCTAAGCTTCAGCATCATCATTAACATACAATTCAGGAAAGCATTTGAAAACATTATATATATTCTATATTTGTCATGACCAGATAGATCTATTTCAGAGCATTTTTGTATAGTCTAGCTGAAAGTTTAGGTAATACAGCATTGCCATACAATGAACACAGATTATTTGATGATATAATAGCTGATACAATCGCCTCACAGTAAGACGCTGTCCGGTTCGATTCTCAGCTAGAGCGTCTTCTGCGTGGAGACATGCGTGAATGGGTGTACCTTCGTTGAAGGTTGTGTATCAGGGCTGGTAACTCGGCACGTAAAAATCAACTACCAGTCATTAGCAGACCAGAGTTCCGCTGTGGCAACCCCCTAACTGGGAAAAGTCGAAAGACACAAACAAATAGCTGATACAATAACACATTGAAATATATTGAATCAATAACATAATGGAGAAAAACCTGTTCCACAGATTTAAATTCATAATTATTGACCAGGGAGAGTTGGGACAGAGAGGTGGACCACTGGATGATTTTTTAGAAATTTTGGAGCTTAGGTAGCAATTAAAAACTAATGCCACTGTTTACCCAGGTTTAAATTAAACAACTTCCCTGGTCAGTGTTTTAAACTTGAAAGCTACATTTTATTTAAGATAATTAATTGAGTATATATTTTATAAAATAATTTTAATGCTAAACATTTAATTTAGTGTAGTATTTTAATTTTCAAGAAGTGGGCAGTGAGATGCATTTGATACATTGATATATGCATATACATATTTCTTGATTTGATTTGTTTAGGCTAGTCAACACTGTTACTTAGTAGCCTATGTCACCATGGTGATTGAGTAACAAGGAAGTTTATTGGAATTTTAATTGATTGTGAGGGTATATATTGTATTCTTAGTAGAGATTTTATAGTTCTGATGAAGTCTTTTTGTACCCATGATGAAAGGGCTTAACTTCTTGTAAGAAAGTGTTTGTTCTCTATTCTGGTGTTGCCTTCTGGTTTTTTTTTCTTAGTTTGTGTTGTTGAATTTGAATTGGTGTCTATAGGATGGCATCTTATTTATTTTAATTATTTTATTTTTCATTTTCCCTCTAGCATCCAAAAATCCTACTGGGAAAGTAACTGGCATTTCTCCAGTTGTGTCTATGTGGTTGGGTGTGTGGATTTGAGTATGCCTTGTAGATGGACTGCTGTCCCATTTAGGATTGTTCTTTGTCTTCCACCTTTTGCTTGCTACAATGGGCTCCAGCTCAACATGACCATGAATTTTATAAAATGAGTGTGGAACGTGGAGGGACAGAAGAACTGTCAAAGTCAAAGTAAACTTTATTGTCATTCAGATTATACAACTTGTGCATCATTGAACAAAATTCTGTTACTTCTTCTCAAAGTGGAGGCATTTTCACATCTAGACAATCTGTACTACAACAGCTACTACAGACATGACACACATTATTGTAGTAGACTAACTATACATAAAAATTGCATAGAAAGGAGGAACGTTTTGCGGTAATTATTTCACATTTAGGACTGCTGTAATAATTATTGCACATTTAGGATTGCATAAGAATATGAATTAAGAGAATCCCAGTGGGATTATTGCACCAAAGTTATCGCACAAAAATAAGTGATACTACTGTTGGAAATTGCAACAGCTTTTTCAGAGTTCAGAGCTCAGCATAGTGCTGAGTTAGCAAGAGTTTAGTAGTCTAATGGCCTGTGGAAAAAAGCTCTTATTGTACCTGGCTGTTTTGCATCTCACACTGTGGTACTGTTTACCAGAAGATAAATAGGTGAGCAATCCATGGGCAGGGTGGGTAATGTCTCTGATAATCTTGATGGCCCTACTGAGACATCATGACAGGTGTATTTCTCGGATGGCAGGGAGTGTGGTTCCAATGATTTTCTCTGCTAGCTTTACCACTTTCTAAAAGGCCTTTTTGTCCAAGGTGGAACAGTTACCGTACCAGGTTGCAAGAGTGTTGGTTAGTATACTCACTGCTGTACCTCTGTAAAAGATAGTAAGGATTGGGGAGGGGAGGTTTGTCTTTCTCATCTTTCACAGGAAATAAAGGTGTTGCTGCACTTCCTTTACAGTAGTATTAATGCTCCTTTTTAGGTCATCTGTGATATATACCCCCAAGAATGTTGTGCTTTCCACTCTGTCTATTTCATCATGGATTGTTAATATAGAGTGTGTTTTATGCCTTCTTCTGAAGTCGACAATGATCTCTTTGTTCTTGTTCACATTTAGTGAGAGATCGTTGTTGTTGCACCAGAAGATAACTTGTCTAACTTCCTGTCTATAGGCTGATTCATCAATGTAGCTGATGAGACCTATAACAGTTGTATCATTGGCAAACTTGATGATGTGGTTCGACTTGAACTTGGCTCTGCAGTTATGAGTCAACAAAGTGAACAACAGAGGGCTCAATACACAGCCCTGAGGAACTCCCGTATTCTCAGTGATGCTCTCAGAGGTGCAGTTTCCAGTGTGTACTGTCTGAGGTCTATCTGTGAGGAAGTCTGGTATCCAATTGCATAGAGGTGTGTTTATTCCCACTTGTTCAAGTTTCTTTATCAGGAGTTGGTGATCACTGTGTTGAAGGCAGATCTAAAGTCTATGAACAACATTTGCACATAACAATTCTTGTTTTCTGGGTGGGCCATGGATACTTGAAGTGCCATTGAGATAGCATCTTTTGTGGAGCAATTTGGTGAATATGTAAACTGGAATGGATCTAAGGATGCAAGGAGACTGGATGTTATATGGTCCCTGACCAGCCTTTCAAAGCACTTCAGAACCACCAAGGTGAGTGGTATGGGGTGATAGTTATTTAGGTCTGACAGTGTGGACTTCTTTGGAATACATATTATAGTTGTAGTTTTAAAGCATTTGGGTACGATAGCCTGGCTTAGTAAGATGTTGTAGATGTCTGTAAGAACATGTGTCAGCTCGTCAGTGCATTCTCCAAGTACCTGTCCGAGGATGTTGTCAGGTCCAGTCGCCTTCCTTGGGTTCACCCTGCGCAGAGTTCTTCTAACATCAGTAGAGTTGAAACATAGCACTGCATCCCCTTGATTTGCAGGGTCTTTCATTGCAGTTGTGTTACTTCTTTCCTCAAGCCTGTTGAAAAACGTGTTTAGTTTGTTGAGGAAGTCAGTATTGTCAATCGCACTTTGCTGACATGGGCCTGTAAACTGTGATGGATTGTATGCCTTGTTACATTCACCTTAAGTCTCTGAAGTGTTGTGAATCATTAGCTGTGTCTTTTTCCTTCCTTTTGTCTAGAACATAAAATGAGAAGGGTCCATTAAATTAGTTTACTTACCCTGGACATTAAATGAATCAAAAAAGACACATGGCCTTGAATGTTTCTACAAAGTTACCTTTAATCATCCATACATGATCCAGATCCTCACCTTCTAGGGGATATAATCTGAAAAAATAATTACAAAAGAAATATTTTCACCTCCAAAGTTTTCCTATTGTTACATATTTGTAGCTGATTATGCCACATACTCATCACAGTAGTTCTTTACTCAGCCTCAAAGCTAAGAAATTATCAATTATAAATGAGAAAAAGTAGCCCATTGTACAGTGCATGGTCATAACAATTTAATTGAATCTGTCCAAGCTCTGTTGACTTTCAAGAGACCCCATTTTCTGAACAGAGAATCTACTGAGACAGCCTTCCATTATGGACTGACAGAATGAATGTGTTCACCCTCATCTGTGAACAATAACAATTATCTATCTATCTATCTATCTATCTATCTATCTATCTATCTATACAGATAGATAGAAAGACATTACATTACGTTCATTAATGACCCTCAGAAGATGAAGGTTTCTCTACAGATACTTGATGGTTTCTCTAGGTACTGTAATTGTAATACAGGTAGGAATAGTCAGAGAGGGACAAATCCAAAAATAATCATGTAATATTTCTAAATGTCCACTAAAATCTCTACTGATAAAATATGCAGTTATTTATTGGCTATAATTCTGTCATTTCTTTCATCAAATCACACATTTTGGAAAAGACAAAGGAAAGCTATGAGGCAAAATCAGATAGATCAGATGAAGGGTAGGGCTGAACTCAATGGTGCAAAACATGATTAGAACGCAGACTACTCCGGGTAACTGTCTACAGCAGAGTCACAGATTACCAGCATTAATCAGTATCTACAACAGCAAAAATATATAGTATCTTTAGTTTTAATATAAATGTTTTTTTCATAACTTTGGTTACTGCATATAAGGAGCAAGTGCACACAACTAGTCGCAAGCATGTGGATGGTGGTAGGCCTGAAGTGCACTGACTTTAGGAAGAAACACAAAGGACAGTTGCATACAGTCACATTTTACCATTAACCATCATTTTAAGATCTAAAATTGATAGCTTGACAGAATTTAAAAAAGAACTGGTGTTACCATGTATTAAAAGACCGCCCCCTCACAATCTGGATTGCTGCCATCCCCAGAATTTGTGAGGTAAAATCTCAAATGAGAAGACATATTGGTCTTGTCACACAGTCAGACCCAGCAACATGCTGTGAGACTCAGTTACAAGTAGATAATAGGTATTGTGAGGTGGACATCAGATGGCTGCTATGTTCTACAAAAACATTTTTTTTGGAATGCAGTTTTTTACTGTATATCAAAATAATAGCAACGCCTTTGTTGTGAGAGCTATATATAGTGTTGATTATGATATTAAGAACAATTCATGCATACAGCTATATTTTATATAGAAATATTATAGATAGATAGTCACTTCTGGAGACAATTAAGAGACCTAGCCAAGATTCCCAATTGCCCCAAAACACTATCCAATTAAATTAATTGCTCAAGATCACACAGAAGGCTGACAGAATCAAATCCTGTCTTTAAGAAGTAGCATATTAAAAGTTCACAGCCTTAATCCTCTGCCTTGTCAAAAAACAGTCCTGCTTTCTATTTGGCTCTTACTAAGGTTTATGCCCGTATGCCTAAAAGTGAAGTAGTCCATTTCTCAGTGCCATCGGAATGAATAGCAGATTAGGAAAGAGTTAACACTCTGGCTGGATTTGAAATTTCTTTAACATGATAGCCAGCTCCTACAACAGAAAGCAGTCAAATACCCCCAAGTGAAATAAACAAGTAATTTCTATTGTTGTAGCTGGTAGATAAGTAAAATTATATTCTAGTCAGAAGGCCAAACAAACAGAATGTGACATTAAAAATGTAAACATTAATTACACATTTCCTTTCCATAATATTCTCTCAACATTTTGTCACACAAGAATAGATATGTAATTTTTTCAGCTCTGCCTGAAGCAATCAAAAAGAGCTATTATGACATTTTAAAACAATATGCTTACATGCACAATGCTGAATTAAAAAGAAAAGTGAGTGAAAACAAAACATTTTCCACCAGAATAAGTCCTCTAAATGCTACTGTCTGCAAATATTCCTTTGTTGTTTATTTTTAATTAAAATACTGCACTACAGTTTGTGTCCACTTAGAATCACGTTAAACAACACATGCAATTATAGGTTTGACTATTCATTCAGCTGCAGACTTGTGTGCTTAGATTTTTCATCTAACCTATCACTAAACATAATATTCAGCATTACAAGAACTTTTAAATGTTATGGGTTAAAGAAACAAAACAGCTGTCAGAAACATCAGCATGTTAAGTTTATCAAACTCAGAAAAGACAGCATCATTAACAGCCTACAACAGATGGGCATGAAATAAGCAATGTGCACAGTGATATAACGTATATTAGAGAATGGGCTTTACTGTACATCGTACTCCGATTGGAAAGCAGGCGTCCTCCAACAGGTTATTAATGTACAAGTAATGCCTGGTGAAAAATGAGTCCGCCACTTCACGGCAGCTTATCAAGCCGTTGTGGAGCTCGGACTGAGAAAAACTAAATGGCCGCCATTATTTTACACTCGCTAAGCAGTGCTTCTGTTGTTTAGCAAGTGTAAAATGTCAAAAAAGGTGAGTGTCTGTGTGTGTGTGTGTGTGTGTGTGTGTGTGTGTGTGTGTGTGTGTGTGTGTGTGTGTCTGTGTGTATGCATGCATGTCAGTGAAAGTGAGAGCAAGCCAGCCGTTATTTTACACTCGCTAACCCGCGCTTTTGCTATTTAGTGAGTATAAAAGAAAAAAGAAAAGAAAGCATGTGTGAGAGACTGCATGCATGTATGAGAGTGCGAGAGAGAGAAAGAGCGATTGAGTGTGTGTTTCTGTCTGCATGTATGAGTGATTGCATGCATGGAAGCAGAGAGACTGTGTGTGTTTGTGTGTGTGAAAGAGAGAGATTTAGAGAGTGTGAAAGCGAGAGTGATGTGTGAGTGAATGCATATATGTAAGCAGAGGAGACTCTGTGTGAGAGAGATCGAGAGAGAGTGCGACTGAATGTGTATATGAAAGCAGCTGGAGACTGTAAGAGATTGAGAAAGAATGTGTGACGGATCTTGTGTGAGTGAATGTGTATATGAAAGCAGAGAGAGTGTGTGTGTGTGTGTGTGTGTGTGTGTGTGTGTGTGTGTGTGTGTGTGTGTGCGTGTGTGCGTGTGTGCGTGAGTGCGTGAGTGCGTGTGCGCGTGTGCGCGTGTCTTGGCGTGTCTTGGCGTGTCTTGGCGTGTGTGTGTGTGTGTGTGTGTGTGTGTGTGTGTGTGTGAGTGTTTCATTTTATAGGTTCTAAATGTAGAAACTCACTGAAATTACTCCTAGGCCAAGTCACTGACTGCTTTTTTCTGTTGTTTTTTGTTTGTTAATAATATGTTGTTATGTGCTAAAGATTTAAACTGTTCTCATGACTTTATTGTAGCATCTGAGTGACATATTGGGTGACAGGTGCTGACTGGGGTTTCTTTTTTGAGGATAAACTCTTGGCTAGGCTTGTAAGGGCCCCAGGGCCATTAGCCTAGTAACCTCCTATGATCTGTAAGATAATTAGTTATTAGTGCAGTTAGATGGCATGCTATCAGTCTGCTTTGCTAACCTGCAAACTTCTTTACTTGTAATTCTTATATGCAGGTATTGCATCATACTTACTTATGTGAGAGAGAGAGAGGTAGAGGATGATCTTTGCCAGGCCAACCCTTAGAAAATGGTCTCTCTGTAAAATTGTTTTGTTTTACTTACTTATGTATGTTTTAAGTACTGTTTCATTTTTTTAACAAATTTTGGATGTAAAATACTTTCTCCAACACCATTAACATATACTACAGCAAGTATGACACATTAGGCGGAGGAACTGTTTTACATCAAAAATATATTAAAAATAAAATAGAACTTAAAAAAATGCATAAGTAAGTAAAACACAACAATTTTACAGGGAGCCCATTCTCTAAGTGCAATAATGCCCTCCAGGGTGTGTGTTAATGTGTAATTAATGCCCTTCCAGGGGTGTAGAGGCACTCCACCATAATGACTTCCATCATCTGTATCAGCCAGTTAGAATGAAAGGAAGTTAAACACAGTGTGCTATATATTATTTCTAAAATTACAGCTTTGTGACATTCAGGAAGATATTTAATGTATTAATAAATGCTAACAAAAACTTGAATCTAAGTGGTTAAAAAGAAATTAAAATCAAATTGCTTATTTCAATGCTTTCAGTAATCTTTACTCACATTTACAACATTGTTTCACAAATAAGTTTTTAGCCACACTGACTGGGATTTGCAATGATAAAAAGCTTGCATGAAGTCAAGGAAATCAACACAATATAGCAGAAACAACAGAGACTGCAAAAAATGTAACATAAAATACAGTTTTCCAACTTATATGTTATTATATAAAAAATACATTGTGTATCTGAGCAAAAGCAGGTGCTATGGTAGAGTAGTGTAATGTAAACTAAGTTATCATCATGAGTACAGGGATTAGCGACAGCTACTTAAATGCTAATTCATCTAAAATGAGATTAATAGAAAGCAACTTTCCTTGCCTGTGGTTCACCATTTGGACTTGCAGAATTAATATATATAATCAACTCTGAGGTCACAGCAAAAAAGCAGAAAAAGGGCCAAGCCTTGAATACAGTCATCTCATTTGACAAATGTGTGTTTTAGCCAAGTGTAATTGTTAAAGTACCTGATCATTGCGCAAGTGGTAGGATACTTCTGGGCATAATTCGTAATAGAAAATCTGCAATTTTAAAACATCAGAAAGTTGTATAGAAAATTACAGCAAGCAGAAGATGAATGTGGAAGCAAAATAGATGCAGCAGAAAGAATGTGGTGGGTGGAGCTATTGCATCTCTAAATAGCTTGTGGTGACACTGACAATTCAGTGTTAAACCAAAGCTCAGAATGTTATATAACCAAGAACCCCCTGACCATTACAGGGTGGACACACACAGTGTTGGACCTCATCTGTGATATATACCTTGTGGAACTCATACCAACCAGGTTGTGTGACCGAGCCATCCTATTTGTTACCAAAGTTGGATCAGCCCTATGCATCCTAACCACAGAGATATTCTGTCAATCCACAGATGATACAAGAGGCATATGCCAGTGATCAGAATCATAAACACTGGATGCAGATCTTACAGAACATTATATATTGTTCCCTGGTAATCCTCAGGAATGACACACCACCACACAAGCAGTCTTTCCACAAGGTATCAAACCTGATGATTATTCTCATTGTAGTGGTCTGACCCCAATTAGTTGTGAGCACCTTCCAGGAGGAATGGCACATTACCACACAAACATTCTATGAAGTATCAAGCCTGCTAATGGTTCTGTTTGTGACGGTTTGTCAAAATACTTGTGAGCATCACCCAGGAAGAGAAAAGGATGAAACAATTGTATATGAAGGGGTCCTACTCCATCACATTCCATGTAGTGTGGAACGCAGGTGGCATAATCATTGATGTCATCTGCAAGCACCCTGTGAGTAATCCTGATAGACACAGGTGACACATGCGCGCCCTGTGACAAACATTCACTCACAGCAACATGTCGCAGCAATATCTTGTCCGTTAGTACGTGTGCAGAACAGGCATATGCCATACTGCAAAAAAACAAAATGTTATGAGGATCTAGGGGCAACATGGATTCAAAAATAACTGATAAATTATCTCTTTACATTTTATAGGTGATGCCATGTACTGACTTCAGTTCTGGATGATGACATCTATCTGATCTTTGCAGTAGTTTGCTGAGGAGAATTACAGCCAGGCATAGGGCCACCATGTAATTAATACTGAACAGGATGCCTCAAGAGGTGAAGTATGAATGGTACCCCCAAGGCTTTAAACCTCAGAATTGTGGAGTGTTTACATTATGCTCTCCCTACTATTTCCAACAACAGTGTTGAGAACTGGATACGTAGTGATATCAGGATGGAAAATATACATGTGACTCTATATGTATCTTTCCCTCAGGACTTCCTGTCTGTCTGTACCTCCGCACTCATATACCTGCCTAACTGCCTGCCCCTGACTTTCATTGAAACACGTCAGGTAATATAAAAACCCCTAACCACCCTGAATGAGGAAAGAAAGAACTGCCCATTGGCCACACAATTCCCAACCTGAGCTGATCTTCCAGCACTAGGGATGCTAATGGAACCCAGGTCCATATACTACAGATGGGGAATCACTTTCTGCCCTGCCAAGCACTACTAAAATAATTTAACTTTATCACTGGAAGAAAATACCAACTGTTTCAGCAATAGACAGTGGGACTTTACTAGATGAATTTAACACAGTGAGGGATCCAAGACATAAGGAAATGAATGGGAATTAAAAGTAATGAGATGACTGTCACAGCTAAATGAAAACAGGGGCACCTACTGTTTGTCATCAGCCATTTGCTTCTTAAGTTTGCAGGCATCTTTTAATAATTATTAGACTTGGAGAAGAACAGAAAAGTGGTGAGTCCTTCATTTTCATCACTTTTTCTATCTTTTCTAAGCTTTTGTAATCTTGAAGTTGGTATCTATCTATCTATCTGTATATATATATATATATATATATATATATATATATATATATGTATATATATATGTATATATATATATATATGTATACACACAGGCACACACACGAGCACACACACAAGTGCAGTATGTTTGCTTACATATTCAATTGGTCAACAGCTGGAAAGTACAGGGGTGTTCGTTCAAATGTCCAGTTTGTTAAACAGATGTTTTTTCAGACATGTGCTTTCTAATAACAGGTAAGTAGGATGTATATTGTGTGTGTGTGTGTGTGTGTGTGTGTGTGTGTGTGTGTGTGTGTGTGTGTGTGTGTGTGTGTGTGTGTGTGTGTGTGTGTGTGTGTGTGTCTGTGTGTGTGCCCATGTGCAGGTTATGGTTAGATTTAGTGTATGTGCAATTGTGTGTGTTTGTTAGGGTTTGGTTAAGGGTTAGGTAAAGGGATAGTTTCATTTGCGTATGTATGCATGTATACATACATATACACATTGGTGCATATGTGTGTCTGAGACTGCCTTGTTTTGCAATAGTGTTAAAGAAAGTTTTTGTTTTTACGTTAAGGTTTAGGGTTAGAGTTAGAGTCAGGGTTAGCATGCATTACTAAGGTGGTGCAGAGTGATCTTTTTACCTTTTGGTTTGAATACAATGCAAAAGAAGGCAACAAGCTAAATAACTAAGCGGTTTTCATTTTAATTTGAGTAGGAATGCTAATCTATACTTGACTAGAGTCACAACATGACATCATGATGTACATACATACAATCATCTGATGTAGGTACATACATAGCATATACATGCATGCAACACATTTTATGTAATAAAATCATGTATTAATTAGATAGCAGCTATATAATGACCATCTTGTTGTTGTCATAGCCAGTATCAATGTCATTCTGTTTGATCAATTTAAGCTGTCTTCCAATTCTCATTACTTTACATTGAGAAGCAGATGATAATGATGTCATAGAAAGTTCAATAGTGATGTCAGATCAGAATAAACTTCTTCATAGGAGCTACATTAATAGCCCTTCTTGTAGATGGGGTATTGTTTGGTACAGTATCACAATTAGTACCCACATGAGATTACACTTTAGCCAGAGTCACTCAAAAAACTGGGTCACGTCTTGGTTAGAACAGTGTCTCACAGGCTATTTCTCGGGCATACCGTAGCTCTGAATAACAACCAAAATAGTAGACAAGTTAATAATAATAATAATTGCAAATTAGTTACAACAACATTCTAAAGGAATTGCAGCAAGTGACAAGTAACAGAAATTTAATTATATTACACTTTAGAAACACAAGCCAGTAAGAATACAGAACAGTTATTTGCTCACTCAGTGGGAATACTAGAGTTAATATTCAAATGAATTCCTTAATGATAAAAGAGTCAAACTGCAAAATAAAGCAAGTTTGTTTATAGCGTAAAATACTAGAACTCATAGTACCTCTTTCAATCATATCAGTGTTTGTTACACAAGACATTTTCTACTGTAATATTATGATAATTGGCATTCTAACAGTCAAGACAATGTTGTATAATTAATTTGTCCTATTGTTATTTTTAATATTAAAGCAATCAATTTTTAATCTAACAGCAAATTGTCGCTTTGTTTCACTAACGTATGCTAAGCCACACTGGCACACAAATATGTATACCACATTCTAACTATCACAGCAATCTGATCACATAAAGTAAGTTTCATATCATTGTTGTTGTTTGTCTTTCGGCTTTTCCCGGTTAGGGGTTGCCACAGCGGAACTCCAGTCCGCTAATGCTTGGCAGTTGGTTTTTATGGTGTCGAGTTGACAGCCCAACACCCAACCTTCAATGAAGGCACGCCCATTCAACGCATGTCTTTCAAGCGCCCACTCAACCACGGGGAGGACATGCAGACTCCACACAGAAGGCACTCCCAACCCAAGCCGAGAATCGAACGGGAGAACCTCTTGCTGTGAGGCAACAATGCTACCGCTGCACCACCGCGGAAATCAAGTAAGTTTCATATCATTAATACAGTTATATTCTTCAGTGATCATATACTGTTATACAATACATTCTGCACAGAAATGTTTGTGAGCATTAGCTTGTAACAAATGAATTATTTAAACTAAACTAACCTTTGGATGGACAAGGAGGCTGTAAACCATGATGTCTTTGATGATACCTCCTTTTACTAAAGGGAGGTACAGATATATTAGGAACAGAGTCTTTAACACACTAATCCTGTAAAACCATGAGACAGAATTCCCTTACAATCCTTAACCATTCAGACTATATAGAACATGCTTGCAGCCTTATTTCATGGTTAGATGCACAACTTATTTTTTACTAAAGAAAAAGTTATGTCTGCTTTTAAAATACAATTGCCACTATAGCTCCTCAGATATCACATGCATCATAACCTTTTTTAAAAATAATTTTATCATTTTCCACATCTAAGAAATCAAATCAGTGGTTACAAAAACATCTTGATGGATAAATTCTCTGTAAGACAAAAGTGAGATTAAAGAGGAGTGACAACTTGAACCATACAGGGTATTAGCAGTAGATTCTTATGTGTGATTTACAAATAACTGGTATGAAAGGAGTGCCACCCAAAAAGATATCCATATACTCAAAGTGGCATGATTCAATAAGTAAGGAAACTTCAAGCAAAAATGGTTGTCACACATGCCTGAAAAGACTTTTTCAAATCTTTGCACCCCCACATCCAACATGCTAAGGATAAAATGTTTGTGTAATGTTGGTAAAAAACTGCATGTTCAAAAAAGTAGTTGTTATTCTGTATGTATTCAGTTACATAAAGGTCCATTAATTTCCTAAAAAGCCATTAATAATTGGTCTAAAAGGATGGTCAGTTAGGAGTTGATGTAATTTAAGCAATCAATACTTATTTATTTTTTACAATTGTTAACTGGGATAATCTGTCTTAGCAAGAGCACATTTTCAGCAGACTCCTGGAAAAAAAGGTTCCAGTATTTAAAAACAGTGGTGCTTCGGTAGCGTTGTTGCCTCACAGTAAGACGTGGTCCTGTTCAATTCTCAGCTAAAGCGTCTTCTGTGTGGAGACATGCGTGAATGGGCGTACCTTGGCAACTCGGTGCATAAAAATCTACTGCCAATCATTAGCAGACCGGAGTTTCGCTGTGGCGACCCCTAACCAGGAAAAGCCGAAAGATACAACAACATTACAGCAGACATTGTTTACAAAAACAAAAAATGCTTCAAGACTGCATCCAGAACAATCAGTCTAGACTAGAAAAACATTGTAAACATTGCAAAAGAACCTATGACTGGAAGGTGGGAAAGTGTAAGCATCATTGTTTCCTGCTCTTATAAAATCTTACATATGTGTTCATTTAAAAATGGAATCAAAAACATTTTGTAGAAATCCCCTGTGATTCAGAAGGGTTTACTTTCATGCAGAAGCCTTAACCTGGAAGGTTTTCACATTGTGGTAACCATTTCTGATTCAGAGACTGGTTTCCCACTATGGTTTCCCCCTGGTGGGGGCCATTGCATGGAGAGTGGTATCACGAGGAAACCGCATGCTATTGCAGTAGTCCATGAAAGTGGCTAATGACAATTAGCCATGTACTCTCCCCTTGGAAATGTCCACAGCTCTGGACTAACTCATCAGGGTGATTATGAGCATCATTCAATCAAGTTATGTTTTTTCTTTCAACAGAAAAACTCAATACTGTCTGTTGACTGCATTCACTCATTCAGTCCTGTGGGAGTACTTGCATTACAGGTAAGCACAGTGTGTGTGTGTGTGTGTGTGTGTGTGTGTGTGTGTGTGTGTGTGTGTGTGTGTGTGTGTGTGTGTGTGTGTGTGTGTGTGTGTGTGTGTGTGTGTGTGTGTGTGTGTGTGTGTGTGTGTGTGTGTGTGTGTGTGTGTGTGTGTGTGTGTGTAGATGGGTGCATATGCACTGCAGTAAACAGACTGGCAGGGAGAACCCCAGTATGGTTTGGTCTGAGAACACTTCATCTGATTCAGAGACATGGTAATGAGCTGCCAATGATTTGTTTCTCTAACCAGTTTCATCGTGTCTCTGAATCAGAGATTCGGTTTATTGTGCTAATAGACCAAACCTCCTACTGACCAATTTAGCTTGGAAGAAGAGAATCTCTCTGAATCCTGGCCATTTTTCTTAGTTGTACAATATTAAATTCTATCTGATATTTCATAGCTGTCTACATTAGACAGGTGAGCCCTACACATTCTAACATGCTGCCCAACATTCTGAACAAAAAAAGAAAACACATTATCAGCTGATTTTCTAATGAAGCTATAATTATTTTCTCAGCTATTTAACAGCTTTCATCAAATTATATTGAACATTGGCTCTAAATGAACAATTACATTTGAACACATTTAACCCCTCAAACTCAGCAGATTTATAGAAAGCATCATTACTGAAATCAGGAATAAATTTACTATTGTACTTAATTGAAAATACCTCATTATTTTTTTCATCACCAGAGGTGCAAGAAATTAATCCGGATTTAAAATCAGTATGACAAATATTATGAATATAGGCGTTATATCTACAAGCAGATGTTTAACAAAGAAAGAGTTCAAATAGATTTTACAAACAGATCTGAACAATTCAGTGCATAATTTATGACACTATGGCAAGTTTGTAGTCATGAACCTATAAATAAATGATAAACCAGAAACCCATGTATCAGATAATGTATATCCAAAATGTAATTTACTTTAAGATTATCAGAAGGCAATATGTTAGGGCCTCTAGATTAGAACATTAATCTATTGAGCAAAGTCTGAAGAACTACTACTACTAGAAATGAACATGAAAAACTATATTTTCTTTACATCTGAAAGTGTTTCATACTGTTATTGTAAAACACTACCCCCTCAGATGTCATTATTCCTGCCTCTGTTTTTTTTCTGGTTTAATTTTGGAACTGAAGTGTTGTTGTTGACAATGCTGCCTGCTGACCACTGCTGGAATGAGTCATTGTCGGTGTACTGAATCTGGAAAAAGAGGGCTGCTTCTTGTACTAAATTAACTTTTCTTGGAGAATATATGCTGTGCACTGATAGAAACATCTCTTCTGGTTTCATCATTCACGCTTCTGTCACTCCTATTCAAGCAGTTTTTGATTTAAATCCGTATCCACTTCTTTTAGCTTAATTCTGACAGTATTTTGTTCTGCAATTCTTTAATTTGGGATGGCAGTCTTTTTTCATCTCTATGTATTTGAATTTTAATCTTTTCTGTGGTACACTTATCAGATGACTGGATCTACCTCGCTTTAGATGTTTTAACAAACCTGTTTCATCAAGTGGTACAGAGGGAATTTTGGAGCTTCCTGACTATAGGGTAATCTGTAGTTCTAAATAAGTTAATGTATTAATAATGTACATTTGTTCAATGACCAATAACTCCTCTAGCTGTTGAATGTGTCCTTTTACATCATTATTTACCAGAACGTGTGGTCTTGGTGAAGAAAACAGTTGTGCATTATAATGACCCCTTTCAGTTCTTAATTTCACCAGCAACTCATGCCTTGCTTTGGTTGTTAATGTTAAATTCCTTCAAAAGAGAGCAGCTTGTGACTGTCTTTTAGTACTTCTCAGCCGTCCCTGTTTTGAAGAAACATCCCTATTTTCAGGCTTGATTTACCCATGTGTATGATATACCTATTTTTGTAGGCATGTCCCTATTTTCAGGCTTAATTTAACCCTTCACACCATTTTTTGAATCCGTCTCATCACATATGATTTTTAACGGTGTCTAATACACAGAAAACCACACTAGATGACCAATATACTAGCGTCACAGATAACTTAAAGAAACAATGCACAGCTTAATGGTTGTGTTTTTCTGAAGCAAAACTAAATGATGTCATGAGGTAGAGTTTTGTAATACAGTTCATTAAAGGCTACAGATTTTACATTGTCTCTCTGATAATGTGTGTATATTTTCCATCATTTTTGTCACTCTGTTTTCTAAACATGTTTCTGGGAAGTATCCCACATTCCTACAGGAAGCAGGAAGTGTGCGATCTAGTTCATAGGTTCATAGATGTGTACTAGGCTAATGGCCCTGGAGCCTTTACAAGCCTAGCCCAAACAAATTGCCCAGGCACCATGCCACCTGATGTTAGTTCACAGTGCCCCTATCCAGTAGGGCAACTGGAGTGATCCCTGGGGTGAACTTTCTGTTACCCATCCACTTGTCAAGACTTCTCTTGAATAGGGCCAGCGAGGTGCTGTGCTTGACATGAATGGGAAGCATATTCCAGAGTATGAGCAGTCTTTGGGAGATGAACCTGTCCCTCCAGCGCGTTCTGTTAATTGTGGTAATGAGGTTGTGATCTCATAACTTATTATTATCACCAGCAACTCATGCCTTGCTTTGGTTGCTACATCGATTACAGCAATGTTTATGCTAATTAGATGTCCAGATTTTTGACTGGATGCACCTGCTTTTCAAGGATCTTTGTACCTGTTTTCAGAGTCTGTAGGTTGAGAGATTTGTTTTTAAATCCAAGAAGATCAGCCAAGTACGGGGGAAATCTGTTGGATAAATCCAGTTTTGTGTGAAATAAATGATTTTGAAACTATTGGCTGAGGAAATAGGTACTTGTAAATTCTGAATGGCTTGTGCTTCTAGGACTTTCATGTAATGCCTGATTTTCATTTCCCATAGTTCCCTTAGAATGCTGTTGTAGTTGATGTACCTGCTCTGTCACTTTCACTTTTGTTCAGTAAAAGCTTTTATTGGTATTGTCATTATTGCTACATTACTGTCCTTTTATATAAAAAAAAAAAACAGTCTAGTCTTATTTAAGTGCCTTTTACTACATCTCAGCCTTAGGCAATCCTTAACCTTGACAATATAGGACCTTTATGTATTTGCTCAACCAACTCCAACAGCTTCTTTTTGTTTCACGTTTGATCATCTGGATTATTAATTCTCACTAGTTCTGCAGGCCTCAGTAATGGTAGTATCCAGGCTATGTCATAGTAGTACTTTTGTTTCTGCTGAGCTTTCTACTAACTTATTGGACATTTAGTATTTTCTCTGGTTTAGATACAACAGGTCATATAAGCAGCTTTCCCTTCTCATCAACAATCACAAAGATGAGAGCAATATCAATTGCAATAGAGTGCTTCTCTTCTCAAGATGAGTAAGTTAACAGCCTTATCTGTAACTGATACTACAATGTAGTCATTATATTTTTAGCATTTTGTATTATTTTTTCTACACATCCAGTTGACTGTAGATATCTTGTTGAATAGGTAATATTCTGAGATAACTCAGAAGATATAGGCTGGGGGAACACTAGACATGAGGGATACCTTATATGGCATGGCTTAAAGATATGTATTGAAAAAAAAGTGGTGCAGGGAACTACTAGATGCCAGGGAAAAACAGTGTGCCTTAAAAGTACTCACCCACCAAGGAGGTTAGTCCATTGTGGCATCACTAAATACCAGATATATATTCTGAATAAATATGTAATGAAAAAATCATCAGATACAAAGGGATTTGAACCCTGCACTCTTGACACACAAAATCTCAGCATTAACTCACATTAGTGCAGAAGCTTTTTGTTTGTTTTTTAACATATATTGAGCATCTCAGGCATTATGCAATGCATGTGACAGTTCGTAACTTACAAGGGAGAGGGATGGAAAGTTACTCATACCTCTCAACCTTGTTGTGCAAGGCATCAGGACTAAAGTCAGAAGTAATGATAGGACAAAATCACAGAGGGATTTTAAGTATTTACTGAAGGATATAAGTGTGCAAGTCAAATGTCTAGTATTGAGGACTGACTATAATCATCCATGAATTACCAGGGCAGGGAAAAAGAAGACATCTTTGGTGTTCTGACAATAGGAACATGATTGGGGTATATATTATGTGAGGATGTATGTGTTTTACTGTATGTGTTTGTGTATGGAAGAGTGGCTGAGTAGGGGTGCCTGTGCTGACATAATACAGCCTCCACTAACTACCGCAGAAATGTGCTGACCTGTACTCATTTTATTTAGCAGTGACTCAAAGACAATCAAATTAGCCAATAATGGTGTATTTCCTCATTGCAGCTAACATGCTTCTGAATCGCAAACCTCTGTATGGTGGAAACAGGTCCTTTTTAGCACAACCCTTAACGTGAGCACCTGAGGTCTTTATGAATCCTCAGGATTATGTCATAGGGTCATAGGTAGGTACTAAGCTGCCTGCCCTAAGGCATTTATAAGCCTAGCCAGAATGTGTTGGCTTTCGCCACCCCCTTAGATTAGTTCCCTGTGCCTCTGTCCAAGTACTCTTTCTTTTCATTTGGCAAAACACAATGAAGTTTCATGATTTTTTTCCAGCATGTGACTTCACAGAGTATTTGGTACAATTGTTCTGTTAGATTTTAATAATAATCCAGGTTATTCATGAATCTCATCGGAAAATGTATAATGTATAATAAAAATAAATTGCCAGCAGGACATTTATTTTATCTTTGAATCTAACAATCCTATCAGCACCACATTGCTGAGTTTTTGTAGTTCTAAATCATGATTTGTATGACCAGTAAAGTCTTAAAATAAATTGTCAAATTCTGTAAATAAATTAATATTTTGTCCAAAGATATCACATTTCAAATTCATTTTGTTTTTCTTTTTAATCTGCAATTTCATATAGCTATGCAGTGTACGTTGCATTATATGTATCACAATTGATATTGCATGAATATGCTAATTATTCGCAAATTGCAGTTCAAAAGTACAACTCAGTAGTTTCTCAAGTATGCAATCAGTTTCGTGTGAATCGGCGGCTCACTGATTTCACTAACATGTGAATCTCTGTGACTGCCTGCATTGTGACCTCTGCTGTTTTGAACTTGTATCTGTGCACTAAGAATTTATGCATCAGGCCTAAATGTTCACAAGCAGAACTTCCCAATCTATTTTTGATGAACTGACACAAACTGAAAGAACTAACTGTACATTTTCTTTTATACACACCAAACAACTCAATCTGACCAAACAGATTTGCTTTAAGACCAAAATATAACAGCAATAGCACATTTGACTTAAAAAATAAACTTCTCAAGCCCAGTTCTTTAAATTCAATTGCAGTTTCAGTTACATTTTATTTATTTTATTTATTTCAGTTTAATGACTGAGTGTGTGGACTGGTCATCAGAATATTTTCTGACATGACCTGGGCTTAGTGGCAAAAAGTTAATATGTACAACACAGAGAAGTAGGGAACAGTAGAAATGGTCAGTAGTAGTACTACAGCAGTTATACTTATTACAATAAAAGTAATCATTTCTAAGGTAGTTCAACTGCAGCATGTCTTTGCTACTATCATAGTTTGGAAAACAAACTCCATTGGTTAATGATACAATGCAGCATTTACAATAAAATGAATCATTGCAGCGTCACTTTCTGCTCCTATAGCTAAATTAAGTGAAATAATTGTGCATTTATACACAACTTTTATGTTCAATAGTTTGTAAATTAACAGCACTGCTGTTTTATCTATGCCCAGTGAAGAAATTCTTCATACAATCTCAATGCACACATCAGCTGCATTTGTGAACACATCAAGTTCTGTCATGTACGTGTCACAGAAAATTATTCAAATTAGTAACTGCCATTAGTTTTTTTTGTATTAACCATTTTCAAAACATTTTCTTCCCCTTATTTGTCTTTTTTAAACTTGCATTCTCAGATGACAATGGCAATGATAAATTATATAACTGTGCATGCAAGGAAATTGATATATGAAGACCCAACATTTCCCCACTAAATATGAAAAATTGTGACTTTTGTATCTGTTGTTTACTTGTTTCTGCTTTGTTTGTTGTCTTGTGGCTTAATTTCGCAAAAACTTAAGTTGTGAGGATTTTTCAAAGTCTTTTTCATATCTGACTTTGGATTTGTTACCATTTCTCGAGATGTGTCATTTTGTTTTTTTTTTTAAATGTTTTTCATTCTTTCATGCTCATCGAGTCTCAGGGGTATTCTCATTTGGTAAGCACAATTTGTTGCAGTGGTTTAATGGCAAAATATTCAGATTTCTGTTTGTTACTGTTTTCAAATTCAGGGGCAGCCACAGTGGTGCAGTGGTTAGCATTGCTGCCTCACAGCAAGAGTTTCTCTGGTTCAATCCTCGGCTGGGGTGCCTTCTGTGTGGAGTCTGCATGTCCTCCTCGTGGTTGCGTGGGTTTCCTCCGGGTGCTCTGGTTGCCTCCCACATCCCAAAGACATGCTGTAGGTGGATTGGACACTCTAAATTGGCCCTAGGTGTGAGTGTGTGCATGTGTGTGCCTTCTGTGGAAGGTTGGGCACCAGGCTGACAACTCCACTGCTAATCATGAGCAGACAGGTGATCCACTGTGGCGACCCCTAACTGGGAAAAGCCAGAAGAAGACTGTTTTCAAATTCAGAGCCATTCAGTTCTGGCAATGAAGCAGCAATGTCACATTAAAGCCATTACAGCAGCAAATTGACCAAAATCTCTGCTAAATAACACAGTCCTTTCTTTCTGGCCTATATAGGGTTCAGTTTGTCTTCATAACATTACCAGTTTGATGACATGATACATACATCCCGAACCACATAGGTGCACAACTACTCTCTTTAAAAAAGTGCAGGTGTGTCCTACTTAACCATAATTATAGATGTTTGAATAGATTAGTGCAGCAGTACTGATTCTTGGGTCTTCCTGCCATGCAGAAGCCCACAGCTGGCCCAAATTCCATAGTCTTTGCATCATGCCTTGCCAACGGACAGCTGATAACTAGCGTATGGATGGCATGGTAGAAGAAGGGCATCCATCAGCACCATCTTCAGGTCTTTCTAAGCAGTAAACAAGCAGTCTGATGCCTGAGGACAGCATGGCCTCCTCAGTTGTTTGAATTTGAGTGAAAAGGAGGAAAATCATAGGAGGCAGAGAGGGGGTGATGGGGATAAGAGGACTATCTGCAGTGAACTCCTCTACCCTTTGCACCCAGTAAGGGGGAGAAAAGCCATCAACTGATAGAGGTGTTGCAGTGTGGGAGTATGTACTGCAATATTGATCTATTCGAACATCTACAATTATAGTATCATAGTAAATGGGACACAACTATATTATGTGTTTCGTAGTCAGTATTACAGTACTGATTTTTGGGTGGACTCCCATAGTTAACAGGTGGGTGGCAGGTCATCTATATGAATCTAGGAAATAAGGTTTTACAGGATGGCAGTATTGGAACCTGCTCTACCCCTCGGAACATTGCCTAGGTTATAGTGTTTTGTAAAGGTGTGGACTGAGTTCCATATGGTGGCCTCTAGGATGGCCTGGGTAGCAACTCCTTTGAGGAAACCTGATGAAATGGGCTTTAATATGCTCAGGTACATCTTTTCCATGGTGTGAGTAACAGAACTTAATGGAATTTGCTATTCCCTCTGAAATGGTTTGTTTATAGACAGGCCTCCCTGTTTACCCACAATGAATGCCGCCAGTAATTGTTCTGCTCTACTGGGGGGGGGGT